>NW_018408622.1:141969-304458 GCF_002113885.1 Mizuhopecten yessoensis | reverse complement strand
GTTTCCTATATGACCTTCTTGAGGTCGTCTGGTCTCATGTCACTGTCTTCCCGTGAGTCTGTTTATGTCTATGAATTGGAAAGCTTTATTCCTGAAGTACGTGTGATTATACATTTCCCGGTAAAATCTCGATATCGGGTGTTGACATATCATCGGCACGCACGTGTACTATTGTTAACTAGGGGCCTGTTCGTTTATGCGGAACAACCGGTTTGACCGTTTATAAATGTAACAATTTCGGGTATAAATCATGTCGGACCTGCAAATGTGTATGCAGCCCTTGCAAGGCTTTCTCAAGGCTCGCCTGAAAGCAGCATCAGATTACTAGGTCCGACCTTATTTAATAAACGAACAACAGTGGTCCGATCGGTTTAACCGTTTAAACGAAAACGGCCCAGGTGTTACTATAATTTGCACTACGATATTGAATGCCCGATACGCAATACGGAAATGACGACACGGTGTACATGCACATTTCGATCAAGTTAATTGAGTCCGAGCTGTACTTTTTCCGGAAGTACGTCACTAAAATGGACGCTGATGACGATGTGTGGAGCCACCTTAAGATCAGACTTTAGTTTATCATAAAACAGCCTGACATACCTACCGTGTGTTAAACATAGTCACGTGGTTACTATACATGTGTTACATGGCGGTATTATCAGATGAACATACATATGGATTAACTTTCAGTGACGTCACACTCATATTGTATGCACGATACCTTAAATATGACCGGATTTTAGTATACTGACATTACAGTTTTGATTATTTTTGCTTTTGTTTTAATTGTGCTTTACGTTTACAAGTTTTGGTGGTGGAGGAAAGCCGGAGTACCCGGAGAAAAAACACCGACCTGTGGAAATTACCTAGTGACTGCCCCACATAGGCCTCAAACCTGCGACTCAGTGGTGGAGGGCTAGTGATCGCTGACAGGCAACGTGAACAACTCCACTCAACACTATGATTAAAACTTTATTCACAATGACGTCATACCATTAATTAAAACGGAATTGTAGCAATAGTCCTGCTGTGCCTGGATGTATGTTATCGTAAAACGCAACCGATTTGGGACCCTCTGACCATTTAAGATACCGAAAATTGATCTACTGCCCCTATTATAACACTTGATATCTTATTTATTTTCACTCCCCTCTTCTTTCCTTTCGGCGCCGTCTTCCTATGTATACGTCTTCGTAAGAACGTCATTACACACAGACAAAGCAAGTTGTTGAAGACGAAGCTGTAAGTAGTAGAACAAAATAATGATAATACAAAAACACCTGATTAAACATGAAACATTATGACACGAAATCATGTTATTATTCCTATCCTGAGATAATATGATGCCTCTCACGTGCCATACATCACGTGACATCCTGAACATGACATCCCTCACGTGTTTCTATATCTCGAGGCTCGGATCCGTCACAGAGAACGTGCGAGCCATTAGACCTCATTACGTGATGTTGGAGACAAATTACCGGCGTAGTAATATCAGGGTACTGTTACCGAATCTACATATAGTTCCCATCTTTTGTAACGCGTGATCAGGGTACACGGCAGAACGGGCGGGCTGACAAATTGTACGTAGATCCCTAATACCACCTTTCCAAAGACGCCGTTAGTCATGGGGCTAGGGTGATTGCCTAACGACACTCTCCGTTGGTCTTCGTTCACAGTCAGGGGAGATGGGTAATTCAGAACAATGCATTACATTGTTCTTTTATTCGTCTGGTTTTATTATCGACAGATCAAACTCAAAACCAATATCATGATGTCTCCGTCATTCTAAAAAATAAATATGTTAGTCACTACATGTAACTACAGTATGTAAGCTTTAGTTAGCGAGTATGCATGGCATCAATTAATTGTTGTAACATATATACCAGTATGGTAAAATACAAGCCGCTTTCTGCCGACTCGGCTAGGGTGAATAATCTCATAGGTTCATTCACAGGATCGCCAGACTAGAAAACAGAGGTCCCAAGTTTGACTCCTAGCGGGAGAACTGGAAATAACAGCCTCTGATACATGTGCACGCTATTTGAGCCTAATTTGAAATATGTCTGAGGCAATGAAGCGAAACAAAATAAACACATATTAATGGCGTAGTGATAAAAAGTGTGTATGATGACTGGGCGTGCAGTTGTTCAATATACTCAAGGTATTCATCATACGATATTGCTATTATGTACAAAAAAATCCAAGTAATCGATTTTAATTACGTCATGCATACTTAGATAAGATATTTCGTTTTATGTCTGTCACGTCACGTTATACAGCATGGAGGTGCAAGTTACCGACAGCCCGGTGTACACCCCAATAGATCAGTGGAATGTATTTCACTGTATCATAAATACGTAAATAAGATGTAATGGGCGACATTATACGTGAATTACCAGCATATATCAACATACGCTCTTTCAAACCTAGCCACGGTATTGTTAAATCATTGCACGACAACATAAATGTGGCATTGTTATTGATATAACTGTCTTTCCACAAGAATTGAATTCTTTCCTTGAAAACATTTTACGAACTTGCAGACTGTGAACGTCACATCACTTACTCGTCAATTTGAGACCACGCGAAGCACCACATTACTCTTAAAAGCCGGATATAAAGTGCCCGCTTTCTTTTATTCATTTTTGATATTCTTCTGTAACGTTTTAAGCATATCAAATAAAATATTTATATCATCGAATATAGTCAGGAAGTGTCATGAGATGGACGATATAGTTTGAATTTAACGTAGTTGTTCATCCATGCACTCCCGATAGCACCCTTTTAATCAGCAATAAAGTTTGTACTGTTGAAATGTAGAACAGAATGAAATAATCCGTTAAAACCTTTTTTAACTAACAACAGTGTTTCTAGCTGTAGAGAAAGGCTCAATTAAACAAGAGGACAAATCTGGTTAAATCATGCTTCCGTGAGAAGTTTTTCTTCCTCTGTTTATCTAAACAGATGGACGTTAAGTTGTTGACGAAATATTTGCCATTACTACAACGGATAGGGTCAACTGTAATAAAAATATATATACTGAAAAGTCATAATAAGGCGGAAAAAACACGTTATAACCTTATTTTTATTATATTATTTATTTTGCAATGGTCCATACGTTATCTACTGACCCCTCTCTTCGTAGTACGCCATGAGGTTTCACACAGACGTTCATACAAAGTACCATCACGAATCTCCTGCAGGTAAGGTGAACTTATATTCGCTGTATCTCGACATATGACGTTATGTTGCACGTAATCTCGACTCCTTGTATAATGCAGAAGCTCTGATTACGAGATATTATAACACAAACCTAAATTGACCTGCTATATCCGTTGCAGTCACTCGTCACAGCTCGGCAGATTCCGTACCTTCATCAGGTTACCGGAATCAGCCGGGGTTTGCCGAATGCCGTTGCATTACTTCGGACGTTTCCGCATTTTCTTAGTCCTTGCATTTAAACATTTGACCCATTTTTTAATGAGTTGCCATTCATAACATTGCAGTGTTAGTTGGCTGTTAAGACTTTAAATAATCAAAATAAGTATACACATCAACTCTTAATTTTCGATAAAGATATACTCTCAATACACTGCCGACCTGGTGACCAATCATATGTTTGTATTTCCACTAAGTATACGGCATTCCATATAACTGATTCTCGCTTATCGTCGCCATCGTTACCGGCGGAGAGAGACAAAAGCGGAACTATCGACAGAACAATAAATTGTCAGGCACCAAAAGTGTCAAAATCACCGACTATCTGTCATCTCCGGCTTCCTCTGTATGATCCAGCAGGGTCTCTGACAAGCCATTGTCTCGGTACGTTAAACCTATATGAACAGCGATATTAGGTGGAGAGATTTATCCCCGCAGACAATGCGCGGAGGTAGCTAGGCGCTGTACTTCCGTCTTTAACAGTCGGCGAGGCGGTGTTAGATGACGCTGATAAAAGAAGCATTCGTATGATCATGCTGAACTGTTCTGACAATTATTGGGAATGTAAACTCTATTGAAAAAGGCAGAGGATACATAACAACCATTCGGAACTCACCGTGAGCCTCTGATGTAGGAAGTACGCGTGGATCGACTTACTGAGTTTGTTTATTTAGCAAATCAATTCGCACTAAAATGATAGCAGGAGAATGCGTTAGAAAACATTAGACATTTAAGCATGAATGGCCCAAAGATTTATGGTTAACGTTACTAGTACTATTTGATCAGTAAAGCGATATGTTTTGCTTTATTTGTAAATCACCCTGTCCAGGAACTGCAGAAGACGCTTGGAACAAGTTGATGCATAGTTCGCTGTTATTTTAAGATATTTATTATGCTACGTTAAAAAATATTTTCTTTTGTCTGAGAAAAATAGATATTTCCTGTAACTAAATGATATTTGGCTCTACAAATATTTAACCTCAAAAGCGTTCGAAATTATAATTTAAAAAAACAACTATAACACATTGATTAGTTTTGAAGAGTTTAGTCCTTATCGTCATGTAATTCCGTTTATTTATAAATCTCAATAGTATTCAGCCTACGTTGATTTTTTCAATCAATAAATTTTCGATTTAGTTGGAACTATTTACTTTTGCAATAAAGGACCATTTTGTCTGTGAACATCCGTATCACCAGGTTTGAATACGTTTTGTTATGTTTAACGGTTTTTCTCTCAACAAACGGAATCTTATTTTCATGAAAACAAAGATCATATCCAATTCTAAATAATTAGCTGAATAACCGCATATCAGCTTTTACCACAAGCAGTGTACAGTATCGGCTTTCAATATAGAAATACATATAACAAAAGCACATATTCAAAATATGTATCTGTCTTCAGTAGCAAACTTCTTTCAAATTTCATGGTGATAAACAACTTAACATACGATTATGCCTATTAAGAAATTCTGCCAGTAATTTGAACTCAGATATTTTTATTCCCATCTAAATGGTATCCCTACCTGTGTATGTGGTTCCCTTGCTGAAGACAATGTCCTCTTCATACTAACCAAAGATAACTCTTCAATAACGACCTCTATGCACAAGGTGAAACTATTCCGATTATATGAATGTAAATATTGTGGAGTTAGACCAGAGTTTCATTAGAGATAAGACGTTTCACTTAGAATTTTTATTCTCAACTAAATGCCAAAACGTTGCATGGCTTGGTCTGTTGGTCAACGTTCTGGAATGGTCCAAACAACCAAAATTGGTCTATTTTGGCCTGCAGCCCATGCCCGACGATCAGACTCATATTATGGCAATCCTCGGGTAAAAATATCTTTAAATCAGCCATCATAACCGAACTGTGTACTACCCTTCAGTTTCAGGAGGAATATAAGACGCCTGATTCAAACTTTGTATCAGCCGTCAATTCAGAAATATCGATGCATCATGAACTGAAGAGACATCAAACGACATCATGAAGGGATCTTCAGCATCGGATATTTAAAATCACAATTTTGAGAGCGAGCTCTTTAATAGCCATTTCGTCTACATAAGCAAGAATGCTGATATGCTTCTCCGGCGAAAAAAAGATAAAGTAACTATTGGAAGAATAACAATCTGAGAGTGTTGTGACAATAATTTTTTATGATGAAAGTAAATGTCCATGTGAATTAAAAAGTTAACGGAGTCTTTTTCGGCTGATACAATCCATGTTTTCCATATGTGTTAATTTCGCCCTTCACATGTACTTACTTTAACTTATATGTTGTGTAGTATTCGCTGTGATGATGAGTTCGCCCTTATTCGGGAGGGCGAAAAAGGCGAAGTTAAACTACGGCATAACCACCTTTAGGTTAATGGAATCAGTACTAATAATTCTGACATCAACGATATAAAAAAAAACTTCACCTCCAAGCACTGAGCACCCATTATTTCGAAAAGATTTGTTAGGCATTATGGCTACCGTGAGCGTGACGCAGTGGCAAACTGGGATGTGCATGACCCAGTCCATCTGTAGAGATATGACCGTTGAAACAACAAATTACTCCGGAGACAGTCATCAACGTAACGCATATATTGTATACCCATACTGTTTCATTAGTATAGGTGTAAACATGTATGCATTGCAAATATATTCAAACAGCTTATGCATTTCTTACACGATATTTGTTCTTTTATGCCGACACGTGTTTATTGTTGTAACACATATTTTGTTAAAGAGCAATCTCTTTCATATTATTCATGAACGGGGATGCATCTTTGATACATTTTCGCAAATGACGAAGACCATGTTTGACACTAGTTCTTACGGTTATAGGAATCGAACGAGTGACATTTAAGTTCTGCAGTATATGTAGCCAAAACAATTATGCATTATGTTACATCTATTGTGAAAACAGTTTTCTGTCACCAGCTTAATGCTAGAAAACTGTAAATATTTCTTTCACATTTAGACCTTTTCGTGCAAAACAAAATACGAATCAGGACTGACTTACACAAGGGACACCTCTTTGTAGACAGCGGTATGGAAAAGGACCCAGTGGAATGGAAACAATCCGATCCGAATCGTATTGTGTTTTCCCCAAATCAGGGCCTGTAGACTTTAATCTACAGCTTCATTTGTGTCTATTTAAAATATTTAATATTTTGGGAGCCTAGATACCGCACATTTTCATTTCTTTGATGTATCTTCCCGAGGTGCGTAATTCAGTTCGAGTTTATTGCTCCTGACGTATACAGTATCAATTACAACCGTGTTTGCCGTTGCCGACAATGTGCAGTTTAATTTTCACGAGAACATTTAATCAAGACTCTTGTCTTTGAACTGTGATATCGTAGACGGTGTACTTATTACCGTTGATTGAAACGGTTTTTCTAGTCACTTGATGTGAATTGAATTTATGTAAACAGAATTTCATACTAACCAAATCACAAGGAAAGGTACATGCACGCGCTGCTTCTTTATTTGTTACAAAGAAATTAATAAGATCAAAGATTATTGCATTTTGTGTTCATTAGGTTATGAACGGGTATTTAAAGTAATTAATGTAATAACAATACTGCCTAACATTACACTTTCCTATGGTACTATCTAGTTTAGATTGCAGACTATATAATTCCAGAGTCTGCCTGGTTAAAGACTGATTCTTCGAGTCATCAATCATTGGTCGACCTACGTGTTTTTCCGGATTTGACGGGAGACATCATGACTTTTTACCATTTATTGTATGATTTTTTTTCATATTTGACGTATGTATGCCAGCGACTTTATCACTTGTATTTTAAGCAGAGGTTGTAAAGCGAAACCAGGCTAAGTGGTGATGGCTTCTTTTCACTTCCTATTAACAGCTATGGTCGTTCAAGAACGTGCCAGATTTTGGTCGTGGAGGATCACCTGAGTGACCGGAGAAAAAACCACCGACCTACGGCCAGTACCTAGCGACTGCCACACGTAGGCCTCGAACCCGCAACCCAGTGGTGGAGGGCTTGTGATCGTAGACCACTCGGCCATCATCTAGTCTGGTAGTTGTTTGGGTGTGAGAAGTTCATTGTTGTTATTTCCCTGTAGCTTGGTGGTTTAATCGGTGTCGTTTAAGTCTTTTATATAGTCTTTGAAAGTATGATGTATGCCAGTGAAAAGTGGTCAATATTTCGTTGTTCTTAGACTGGCTACCAGCCCTCAGATGTTTTGAAGAATTCCCCAGCTGCATTATACTAATAGCTTATCACCCCTTAGTTTAAAAAATCTAGAATCAGACATCCAAGTGGTGAAAATGTTAGAATCTATTTTTTCTTAGTAATTCAAAATTGAAGAGACCGGTGACAACGTGCTTCGTTTTATTTGATAAGCATTACTAAGTATGTTTCAATCTTGAAATTGGAGATAATATAGATTTATCATGGTGTTCTTATATACTAAGCATATATATATATATACAGTTTAAGTGCATTTTATATGTTTATCTTAAAATGGGTAATGTAATCAGTACAGTTCGTTATAACTGTAGGTGGGATACGATTCACTGCAGTCTCGATGATGTGTTCTTTCTTGGAATTTAACGATTCTTGTTCTCACGTCCTCCTAAAATACTCGATAAGTGTTCCTGGCACTGCCGTCGTTAATATCGGATCAATTTAGCTATATTGCTTTATTTATTATTTCTTCCCTCCATACATTTTCATCCATTGTTGTTGTTGTTGTTATTGTCCTTGTCTAGTTCTTCTCATGTTTGTAAACGTAACTTTACCGTATCTGTTATCTGTTGCTGATGTTTTCCATTAAATAATAATTAATATGTCTTTATGAATATGTAAGATATCTTTCCTGCATAGTATCATTACCGAAGTCATGAGAACGTGATGATGAAGCGTTCCATTGAATTTCTATTTCCACAGTTAGCGATTCTAGATATGCATAGAATGCCGAATACATAATCTGAAAATTCCCAAGGTCCATCTTGAATAACTAATAATGATGTATCGTGTTTTGCATTCGTATGATATTCACCATTAATGGTTATTTAAGTAACATTTTATAAAACTACTTCTCATTATTACAATTCCTTCTGTGTCTTCCTCATTAGTATGTCCATCTCTATCAAGTTGTTAAGCGAGCGCCAGCAATGCGGGGCATGTAATAATTTGTTCGTTCGTTCGTTTGTTTGTTTAATTCACGTCTTATTAGCAGCTATGGTCATTTAAGGACGCGCCAGTTTTTTTGTGGTGGAGGAAAGCCGGAGTACCTGGAGAAAAACCCACCGACCTGCGGAAGGTACCTGGCGACAGCCCAATCTAATTAAAATTATATCTTCACATCGCTCCCGTTTACTGATATGTCGCGTTGACGATCTGACAACATCCCGTAGAGGGTCATGTTCAGGCGACCTTTGCATTAACCAATCAGATGAGAGCTTACGAATTTCTGTAAGTGATGATGTAATGATTTCGGAACACACTTGCTATGATAAAAGTCCGAAAGGTGTCAAATGAGCATCGAAGATGGCGGCGCCCATGACAACACGCCGTGTCTATCTACAAGACAACGTTTGTACAATTTGTGGATTTTGCTTTGAAATAAGAGAGACTTCCTCTTCTGGTGATGTCGTCGTTAATAAGTTTAACAACCTGAAACTACTATTAACCAATGACAGGCTTCGCAATATTCAAACTATCAGTGGACCAGACGAAAAAGTGGATTTTGGGCTACGAGGAGTCTGCATTAAATGCTACAGGTCCTGCTTTCTGATTGGTCGAAAGAAAGAGTTATGTCACGTTTTGATTGGCTTGTTATAACAACGATAATGTATTCATGTTGACCTCTGACGTGACCCTCTATGGGATGTTGTTAGATCTTCAACGCGACATAACGGGAGCGATGTGAAGATATAATTTTAATTAGATTGGCGACAGCCTCACGTAGGGACCATGGACCCAGTGGGGGAGGGCTAGTAACCGTAGACGGTCAGACATCTTAACCTCTCGGCGTTCGAATAGTCTGTCAGCTGTTACACGTGTCGTCATCTAATAATTTTCTTTATGACGTCACAATACGAAGTAAGGAAACATGTAGAAGGTTGATCTATACAAAATATCATATGGCATTTTAGTCGATTGAGGACCCATCCATTGTACTAAAAGTCAAAATAATGAAAATTCATATCCTTTCATCGTAACGTTACACATTTACAGCTTTTGGCTCAACACATATTATCATATTATCAAACCAGTCATTCATACCTACCGTTCCAAGGTTAGGTAACAAAGAATATACACAATTTTCACAGAGTTTTCACGTGAAAAAACCCTTTGGTATTTGAGTTGAAATCTACAATAATACAAATTGATAGATTAACAGTCAGAATATTAATAATAACAATTTAACATTATGACCTTAATCCCTGGTAACTACGACGAATTACTACATTGAACATATTTAAGGATTAACCTGAATGATTTTCTTTACGTTATTGAGCCATAACATAAAAAGTAGTGTACTCTGAATAAACCGCGAAGCGGTTTATGAAAAGAGTACACTATTATTTTTATGTTATGGTTCAATATACATATAATTTAATTCTAATGTACATAAAAAAAATGATTAAATATTTTCAAATATACTTAATTTGATCAATCACACTTCAAATGATGCTATACTCAAAATCAATTAAAAAATTCGCCGACGTCATAACGAAACTGTTTCCATCATCCAATCAAAACATTTGTTACAGTTCTTTTGTTAGTTTTTTAAGGTTATGAGCTGATAACGTAGACAATTTAACCAATAGAAAGTTGTTTTTTAAACTAGTCTCGTTCAACTAGACTCTTGTTGCCTGCGCAAGCTACGTCGAACAGAGTCTGGTCAAACCCAGTGCTTTCGTTTTGTGACATCATAACGAGGCTCTTACCAGAATTCTGGTGAATGATTACATTGACCAAAGGTTGACACACCATTTCCCCTTTTGAAGTCAGAATTTGAGTGGCGCAAAATTACATTGAAGATTTTAATTCATGAAAAATTACCTGTACATGCATTCCTGAAGTATCCATGTTTTCACTATTAATGAGATTTTTTTTAGAAAATGCTTCAAGAAGAATGATTTCATGTATTTTCATTGGATATTTTACAATAATTCATGAAGCTAACAAGGCTATTGATACAAGTCAATCCAGATTACCTGATCGAGAACTTGTAGGTGTTTTGAATAGTGAACAGCTAAAATCTCACTTGCTTTGCATGCTTTTTCCAACTTCAGTCTGCCTTGTTGGCTTTGAGCTCAGTTATGATTTATTCAGTGGAAATATATGGCAATATCCTGGAGATTTGACACATTTTCTTACATTGTTCTCGATAATAGTGAATACACGGGTACGTATGTATAGGTAAGTTTTTTTTCCATTAATTTCATTTTTCATTGAAATGTTTAATGACGTTGACATAACGTCCGGAAACGAAAGTAAAAACACTGCCCTCTGGTGATGGTAATTTTGAAGTACTGTGTTTGACCAGACTCTTGAATTACAAGTGATCAAGCGTCTGGTTGAACGAGACTAGTTTCAAACAGAATTAAATTATTACACTTTTATGAAAATTTGTGATCAGTTATAAAAACGTACTTTTTAAATTTTTGAAAAAGATGACTTACTGAAAAACAATCATTCCAAGGGTCTACATATAATACCCTGAACACCTTTGCATTTCTCTGTTACTTTTGTTTTTACATAATGACCAATGCATCTAATAATATATCACTTTCTGATGTCAGATATGTGGCAAATCAATCAACAATATGAGCTCGTGGGAAACCATATTGACTGTATAAGTCACACCGATTGACCTGGTGACTCCTCGGTCGACAGATCCACGGATACCAGTTGTGTCTTTTTACGTTTGACACGAACTCGCTGATCAAGTGTTTTGATCTACTGTAAGTAAATGAAATAACTCGATGAAAACACGCCACATTGTATTTAGCACTAAGAGTTATGTAAGCTATGTTATCAGTTGAAACGAAAAACTATAATTAAGGAAAGTGAAACAGATTATGAAAGTAATTTTAACGACTGTTGTCTAGCGGTTCCTGGTGCAGGATCTATTTGATCGTTAGAGGCGACTATGTGGGACCTCTAAAGAATAAAAAGTTTCGTGTAATCCAGGGGTTCCATGCGCAGGACCAATGTGAACGTGAGAGAGGCGACAAATATGAGACTCGGCAGATCAGGGGTTTCGTGTAATATAGGGATGACTGGTACAGGATCTGTATGAAGATAAGAGGCGACCAATGTGGGCCCCTGCTGAAGTTTCTGTCTTTCTTCATTGACCATACTTGTAATGCAAAAAAAAAAGTCTTGTATTTCTTCAATTCATGTGAGCTTCTCTATTGCTGGAATCCGTCTTGTTAAGGTAATACGAGTGGTTTGCTATTTGACGGATGTTTAATGAGTTCTTCTAAGAGGTCGATTTATGCTATATAAAGTTTTCCGGTGGCCGGTGTAGACGAGTGTCGCTTTTTCCAGGATGACGTGATGAGAGATAGCGCTGCTGACACGGCGCGTGAGCGCGGATCCCGTCATGACACACGCAATGCAAGTTAATTGCTACACCGAGATCTTTTGATGTGAGTTATATGGGCCGAATCGATCAATATCAACTCTCTCGCATTGCCACGAGAAAAATGGAAGTTATGTCACACACTCGGAACGGCTGGAAATCTTGTGGGATCGCAGCAGGCACGGAATTGATGAGGAATCACCCAGAAGTGGTTTCCGATCGGAGCAGCGTCGTCCATCAACAGTAACAGGCCGAGTGGCCTCACCAAGGCCAGGGTTCCGCAGATGCACAGTTGACTGTGTGACGTTACGTAATTCACGTTATGCCTTATTTGGTTTGGCTGTGGACGCGAAAACAAGGTTAACAAATTCATGCAAAACACATTGTAAAATTGAAAACTGCTGTGTACCATTTTGTTTACTCTGAATAGCTCTTGCCAACTTAAGGGTATAGTTGTTAAAATAAATCATCATATTGAATTTTGATATGTATTATCATCATTGATATTTATACAAAATTTATTCTGCACAGAACAGCTACAAAATTTTGACAAGTGGTTTCTGTTTAAATGATACATTTATTGATACTTATAAATGTAATCAAAATCACCCACAAGTGCCTCCACTAGGGTTCGAACCTGAGGCTACAGATTACTAGCCAAATGGTCTACTGATTGAGCTTAAGGAAACTTTCCCGTTACCAAGTTATTAACAGGCAAGTGAATAGTTAAACCCTTTTACATAAAAAAATAAAAATATAAAAAAGATATAATTTATAATTTGATTACGTAACATAGAATCGCAAAGAACCAGGGAATGTGCATCCGTATGGTGGTTCGAGTTCGCTTTGGTGCTGTAGGTACTGAGTTCGAGACCTACACAAACCATGGATGAAAATGTCCCTCTCCATCATGTGTGTTTCTATGTTGCAGATTTAGATATAAATTATGTAACAGTCGTAAATAAATGGTGTGCTTCTAAATTGAGCATTTCCACTAAAATTTAATATTTGATATAAATATGCAATTAATACAAAAACATTCCTGTAACCATTATGATCCAGGTTGATGTTTGGATGACAATACACGTCTTTGTGTCGCCCCTAGGTGATGCAGCGCTCATGTGTAATGGAGGTGGCATGGTAACTGCACCGGTGTACCTGTCGCCAACACTGTCTTCGAGCATTACGGCGTAACCATGGCTACCGGGCGGCGTTGCACCTAGCAGCTGACACGATCAGATATCTCTCCGATACAGAAGATAGATTCTGTAATAAACATTTTATGTCGCCCTTGTTAATTGAAAGGACGTGTACAAGTAAAAAACTGATTATACGTTTCCATGTCTCTTAATCAGGCGCCAACTTATTTCCTTTTATCAAAGACATCGGATGGTTTCAATAAATACCGATAAACCTTACTTGCCTTTGTTCCGAATTTAATAGCAAATAATCGGATGCTAATAAGACAAGTGAGGAATTTAAATTAGCTTTGTACAAAATTTAATACAGAACTTATAAAAAGGTTAAGAGTGAAATACTTTGTGCATTGCCTTATTAATCGTAATAGGATCAATGGTAGAATTGGAAATTCCCCTTTTATTTTAAACCTAATTATGCTTGGATTATAGTGACATAATCTGATTACTCAAATTAAAATGTTGCCCATTGTAATTCGTTGTGCATAATTTCATTTAGGCGTGATAAAGATCAAGTAATTTTTTTATTGTTATTTTTAAATTGAATGACTTCAAATGGACAAATGACCTTCAGAGGAAATTAGAGAAGGTGAAAGACGCTTGCCTGGGGGTTAGTGTCCCTCCGTATGGCTGGTATTATGCAATTAAAAGTGATTTATTTTTTTACCTGATCACACATTGTTTTCGTTTAAAGTTTATTACTACAGTTATCCGGTTTGATCTCCTCTTTAATTTGTTCCCTGTCGTCTCCCGCTCAAGGATGTGAAAACCAATCTAAATCACAAAATTACAGTATAATTGAGGTTAAGCAACCTTGAAAAGCCCGCTATGATTGATATTCCCATTCCACATAATGCATATTTAGATTTTGCATAATTAACGTCGGTATATATAGATAATCTTTTATTAATATACTCATATGTGATGAGTGTGTAACGTGTTTATATACGAAGTGCCGCAGGCTCTATTTTAATAAATTGTTCAACAAAATAATTAAATAATTGACAAACAGGAAAACTTCTCAACTTTGAAAAAAATTTAGTTAGTTTCTAGTAAATGAACGTGAGTATAACATTTTTTCAAAACATGATCACCGCTGACCAACATACAAAATATAAAAATAAAAAACAACAACCACAACGACAACTAAACATGAACATTAATCAAAAACGCTTTCTAAAAGTACCCAATGATTAAAGAAGCGAACTCACGATTCTCCGTTTTCAACGTGAGTGTTACATTTTTTCAGTTCACAGTCATTGCTGACAAAAATAAAAATGTAAAAAAACACCAACAACAACAAAGACATGAAAATCAATTAAAGATGCTTTTCTTGAAGTACCCAATGATTAAAAATCAGTTTTAAATGTTGAACTCCTTATATAGGAAGATTTTACGAAGTCATAATTCTCCGTTTTCAACGTGAGTATGACATTTCCCCCCAGTAAACAGCACTGCTAAACTCCATATCGAAAAATAATCAGAGAATTCACTATTCTCCGAGTTCAACGTGAACATGACATTGTTTTAGTACACAGTCTATGCTGGCAAACATTAAAAAATATTTAAAAAACAATAACAGAAACATGAAAGTCAATTAAAGATGCCTTTTCTAAAAGTATCTAATGATAAAAACAGTTTTAAATCTTTGACTCCTTATCGAGGGAGATTCAGCGAACTCGCGATTCTCTGTTGTAGTACAGATGCTGGCAGGTCTCTGACATTCGACATATAATCTTTGTCAGCAGCCTAACAACTGCGGCGCCATCTTCATACATGTGTTCATCTGTGTATCGGCTGGACCAGTACATACGTCAATTTACACTCGATAGAAAATGTCTTTAAAATTGAAACTACTAAAGTGCTTGCTATTGGTATGACATGGCTGGTAGGGGGCACCTGCCACAAACAAACCCAGTATAGTGTAAACCGGGTCCGACCCCTTATAACAAACCCCCCTCGAGGATCGCACCGTTTTCAATTTTGGAGCGTTCATCATCTTAAGCCTCTGGGATAATTCATCTCAGCCTACCAATTTTGTTGATACAAATACATAAAACGAAAATCTTACATCCTTGGCTCTTAAAATAATTAAGTTTGCTGCTCTTTCCGAAGGAGGGGAGGTTTGCCGGCACGGACTTGTGTCGCCAGCCTAATGCAGACGCCTCTTGTAATGATTGCCAATGGCTTCCGTTCCTATCCTGGTCGTTGGCGAGATCAAACGTACGTCTCACACGATGGCGAATATTGCGGCTTCCTCTGCTAATAGTGTTGTAGAATAGCTTTGGGAATGGCTGAAAGTGCATTATTGTTCGTCGGAAGAAGTTTAATATGTATTTGTAACGCTATCTATCAGAATATGGCATCTAATATTTATAAAAGTGTTAGTCAGAACCTACAGTGAAAAACCTCGTTATTGTTCACTGCAACCTTAACTGAAATTGAAATTTTATTGCTTTGGATGCAATTTTAGACAGTATAAGTACCCCACGCTAACACTCAATGTACGAGTGGTCCTGATGCTGGCAGGCCTAAGCTTTTTAGGTGCCCAATCTTTGATGAAATACTCATACTAAATCCAATAAACATGTTCAATTCGACCGCCGTTTCTCATTTTAAATGACTGGTCGGGGAAACTTTTAGAATGTTCTCACTTCCAGAATAAAATAGGTTTTTAGAATAGGGGAGGTCAATTTGTGTTAATCCGCCTGTTATGTCTTAAATATCAATGAAAAAACCCCCTTACAAACACTTAAATTGCCGACTAAAATTCTATGATGGTCATTTTTCAAACGTTATTAGAAGTGAAACAGATTATATGGGTGCATACTAATTGACAGCTAATTACAAACAAAGCCCGCTCCCCCCCCCCTCCTGAAAATGGATATTTCACACGCCAATACTTGACCATGATGTCATTTATACACACAATAAAAACTAGTTGTAATGTCATACAATGTACCCAAAAAAACTGACCATGATGTCATACAATGTATACAATAGAAACAGGCTATAATGTCAAAAAATGTACACAAAAAACTGACCATGATGTCATACAATGTACACCATAAAAACTGGCCACGTTGTTATACAATGTATACAATAGAAACAGGCCACGTTGTCATACAATGTACACCATAAAAACTGGCCACGTTGTCATACAATGTATACAATAGAAACAGGCTATAATGTCAAACAATGTACACAAAAACCTGACCATGATGTCATACAATGTACACCATAAAAACTGGCCACATTGTCATACAATGTACACCATAAAAACTGGCCACATTGTCATACAATGTACACCATAAAAACTGGCCACATTGTCATACAATGTACACCATAAAAACTGGCCACGTTGTTATACAAAGTATACAATAGAAACAGGCCACGTTGTCATACAATGTACACCATAAAAACTGGCCACATTGTCATACAATGTACACCATAAAAACTGGCCACATTGTCATACAATGTACACCATAAAAACTGGCCACGTTGTCATACAATGTATAATGTCATACAATGTACACAATACAAATTTACCATAATGTTATAAAATGTACACAATTAAAACTGGCCATAATGTCATACAATGTACACAATACAAATTTACCATAATGTCAGACAATGTACACAATATAAACTTGCTATAATGTCATACAATGTACACAATTGAATCTGGCCATACTGTCATACAATGTATACAATAGAAACAGGCTATAATGTCAAACAATGTACACAAAAAACTGACCATGATGTCATGCAATGTACACCATAAAAACTGGCCACGTTGTCATACAATGTACACCATAAAAACTGGCCACGTTGTCCTACAATGTACCCCATAAAAACTGGCCACATTGTCATACAATGTACACCATAAAAACTGGCCACATTGTCATACAATGTACACCATAAAAACTGGCCACATTGTCATACAATGTACACCATAAAAACTGGCCACATTGTCATACAATGTACACCATAAAAACTGGCCACGTTGTTATACAATGTATACAATAGAAACAGGCCACGTTGTCATACAATGTACACCATAAAAACTGGCCACATTGTCATACAATGTACACCATAAAAACTGGCCACATTGTCATACAATGTACACCATAAAAACTGGCCACATTGTCATACAATGTACACCATAAAAACTGGCCACATTGTCATACAATGTACACCATAAAAACTGGCCACGTTGTTATACAAAGTATACAATAGAAACAGGCCACGTTGTCATACAATGTACACCATAAAAACTGGCCACATTGTCATACAATGTACACCATAAAAACTGGCCACGTTGTCCTACAATGTACCCCATAAAAACTGGCCACATTGTCATACAATGTACACCATAAAAACTGGCCACATTGTCATACAATGTACACCATAAAAACTGGCCACATTGTCATACAATGTACACCATAAAAACTGGCCACGTTGTTATACAATGTATACAATAGAAACAGGCCACGTTGTCATACAATGTACACCATAAAAACTGGCCACATTGTCATACAATGTACACCATAAAAACTGGCCACATTGTCATACAATGTACACCATAAAAACTGGCCACGTTGTCATACAATGTACACCATAAAAACTGGCCACATTGTCATACAATGTACACCATAAAAACTGGCCACATTGTCATACAATGTACACCATAAAAACTGGCCACGTTGTCCTACAATGTACCCCATAAAAACTGGCCACATTGTCATACAATGTACACCATAAAAACTGGCCACATTGTCATACAATGTACACCATAAAAACTGGCCACATTGTCATACAATGTACACCATAAAAACTGGCCACGTTGTCCTACAATGTACCCCATAAAAACTGGCCACATTGTCATACAATGTACACCATAAAAACTGGCCACATTGTCATACAATGTACACCATAAAAACTGGCCACATTGTCATACAATGTACACCATAAAAACTGGCCACATTGTCATACAATGTACACCATAAAAACTGGCCACATTGTCATACAATGTACACCATAAAAACTGGCCACATTGTCATACAATGTACACCATAAAAACTGGCCACGTTGTTATACAATGTATACAATAGAAACAGGCCACGTTGTCATACAATGTACACCATAAAAACTGGCCACATTGTCATACAATGTACACCATAAAAACTGGCCACATTGTCATACAATGTACACCATAAAAACTGGCCACATTGTCATACAATGTACACCATAAAAACTGGCCACGTTGTCCTACAATGTACCCCATAAAAACTGGCCACATTGTCATACAATGTACACCATAAAAACTGGCCACATTGTCATACAATGTACACCATAAAAACTGGCCACGTTGTTATACAAAGTATACAATAGAAACAGGCCACGTTGTCATACAATGTACACCATAAAAACTGGCCACATTGTCATACAATGTACACCATAAAAACTGGCCACGTTGTCATACAATGTATACAATAGAAACAGGCTATTATGTCATACAATGGACACAATACAAGTTTGCCATACTGTCATACAATGTACACAATTAAATCTGGTCATGATATAATACAATGTACACAATTAAAACTGGCCATGTTATCATCCAATGTACACAATACAAGCTTGCTATAATGCCATACAATGTACACAATACAAACTTGCTGTAATTTCATACAATGTACACAATACAAACTTGCTATAATGTCATACAATGTACACAATTAAATCTGGTCATGATCTCATACAATGTACACAATTAAAACTGGCCATAATGTCATACAATGTAGACAATACAAGCTTGCTATAATGTCATACAATGTACACAATAAAAGCTTGCTGTAATTTCATACAATGTACACAATACAAGTTTGCCATACTGTCATACAATGTACACAATTAAATCTGTTCATGATATCATACAATGTACACAATTAAAACTGGCCATAATGTCATACAATGTACACAATACAAGCTTGCTATAATGTCATACAATGTACACAATTAAATCTGGCCATACTGTCATACAATGTATACAATAGAAACAGGCTATAATGTCAAACAATGTACACAAAAAACTGACCATGATGTCATACAATGTACACCATAAAAACTGGCCACGTTGTCATATAATGTATACAATAGAAACAGGCTATAATGTCAAACAATGTATACAATTCAAACTTGCTATAATGTCATACAGTGTACACAATTAAATCTGGTCATGATATCATACAATGTACACAAAACAAGCTTGCTATAATGCCATACAATGTACACAATACAACCTTGCTATAATGTCATACAATGTACACGATACAAACTTGCTATAATGTCATACAGTGTACACAATTAAATCTGGCCATAATGTCATGCAATGTACACAATACAAGTTTACCATAATGTCATACAATGTACACAATGCTAACTTGCTATAATGTCATACAGTGTACACAATTAAATCTGGCCATACTGTCATACAATGTATACGATAGAAACAGGCTATAATGTCAAACAATGTATACAATTCAAACTTGCTATAATGTCATACAATCTACACAATTAAATCTGGCCATAATGTCATGCAATGTACACAATACAAGTTGACCATACTGTCATACAATTTACACAAAACAAGTTAACAATAATGTCAAACAATGTACACAAAAACCTGACCATGATGTCATACAATGTACACCACAAGCTTGCTATAATGCCATACAATGTACACAATACGAACTTGCTATAATGTCATACAATGTACACCATACAAGTTGACCATACTGTCATACAATTTACACAAAACAAGTTTACCATAATGTCATACAATGTACACTATTAAAACTGGCCATAATGTCATACAATGTACACAATACAAGTTGACCATACTGTCATACAATGTACACAATGCAAACTTGCTATAATGTCATACAATGTACACACTACAAGTTTACCATGATGTCATACAATTTACACAAAACAAGTTTACCATAATGTCATACAATGTACACAATTAAAACTGGCCATAATGTCATACAATGTACACAAAACAAGTTGACCATACTGTCATACAATGTACACAATACATGTTTACCATACTGTCATACAATGTACCACAACTAAACTGGGCAAGATGTCATACGCAGTATACGGGATTTCAAAGAAACGCATTGTCGATTTGCTTGACAACTTTTGTACAAATAAACCCCACAGTAAAGATAAGTAACAATTTGTAATTATACGATAAGTAGGTAAGTACATATACATGTGCTTTCATCATGCAAAGCCCCTTTTCAACATTGATATGATGTTATAAAATAGGGAGACAATGTGTTGTACTCGAATCAATATCCCAAGTTTCATACCATATATGTGGGTCGAAGCTTCACGAAAATTGATGTATGTGTTTATATAAAACGAAAAGTTCGTCATTTTTTAGTCATATACAGCGTAATTGATCATGCAGGGACGTTTGTATGAATAAATTATGACAATCCTCATCAATCGAAGACAGGGTTAGCCTAGATAACTGCTTGGGTAAGTGACCAGCAGACGACAAGTCTGAAAGGTTTCCTAGTTTCACTGAATGAAGAATCCTATGCATTATTTATGTGTATGTTGTACAAGTTCTAGTGACTGTCGTATTAAGCGAAACCATTCCAATAATTTGTGATACTGTAATGTTAGTTTCATGTTAAGCACTCTTCCCCGAACACTACTGTTTGTTCATTATATAAAAGGATAACAGCATCTTTGTATTTAAATTCAGAAACTATGAACTGAAAATAATTTGAAATAAGATTTTGTTTTGTTATATTTAAAATAACAAATAGACTTTAGTGTCAATACACCAAGATGAAACTTAAGGCTAATGTACGAAATAACAAAAACAGGAACCGAGGCGACACCAAAATAAAATAAACAAGAGGCCCAAGGGCCTTAGCGATCACCTGAGTTATATCATCGGAACTGGTAGCTCAGGTGACCTAACAAATGCTGGTCCAAAATGTGATTTCCCTATAAAAACTATAGTAAAGTTTACCCCCTCCCCAGGAGGAAACAATGGGAAGAAGATTTTTGAAATTTTAGTCAATATGACCCTCCTTGGGGGTCAGTCAGGGCTGAGTTGTGCATATCATCAAACTGCTATCCAATACTAATAATGCTAACCAAGTTTGAATTAATTCCAATGGAAATTAAACAAATGTTTGTCCAAAATGTGATTTCCTTATATAAACTATAGTAAAGTTTACCCCCTCCCCAGGGAAAAACGTGAGACCCCAGGGTCATGAAATTCACTATTTTGGTAAAGCACTTTAAGGATGTACTCTTCTGAGGTTTCAATCACGTTCAAGTCTCGTTTTGATCTGGTGTAATGAGTTTTTGTAATATTTAACAAATTATGTCCAAGTTTATTAGCAAACACGCATCTGAAAAATATGTAAAAAAACTAGATGCCTGTTGTTTGTAGAACTTTTTTTACAAGAATTTAAAAAAAATACCAATTCGGCGGCCATTTTGAAAATGTGTATTAATGTGTATTTCTTGCGCATCAAAAAACGCCAAAATTTCACCTTTTTTGACATTAGATTGATCATCTAAATTGTCATTGTGTCGCCATTTTTAATTGTAGCAGGTTCAATTTTGCTGTACAACTTTATTTTGTTCACAATGATAAAAATAATATGCAACAAACTGGAAAATTATACATTATTGATATTTGTTTTACGTATTTAGTGTAACTGAAGCATTTTTGATTTTTGACCCCGAAAAAAGTAAAAAATGATTACGGGACAAAAAAAGACACTGACCTCCCATTTTTGTAGATGCTTTAGAAAGAGAAACTCATTTTCACTTAATTTATTAAATATGAAAAAAAGTTAAATACCAGAACTTTTTTATATCAAGCGTTTCATCTGTACAAATATGGTAAAAAACTAGTATATTTTCATTTAAAAATAGGGGGTAGTGGTAACTAAAATCGGCGTTCTGAGTTAAAAGAATGAGATTAAGAAATTTTACTTCCATAATTTAATAGAAAATAATATTTTCAACAATTCTACAAACATTCATACATATCTGATAACACACTTGGAAGAAATTGTTTGAATTTGTTCTGCAAATGGTCAAAACCCGAAAATTCACCTAAAATCACATATTGTGTTAAATTGGTAACTTTGACCGATCATAGCACATAAACGAGCACACGGACATATATGTTTTTTTGCATTTTCTACTATACCTTTATCTCCTTTTTCCAAAAATTAATATCAGAAAAAAAGTTTAATACTTCTCAGAGGTGTACATCCTTAAGACCCTTCCATCTATGAAGAGTATTTGATTTTACCATATCTTGATCTTGAGAAGAAGATTTTTGAAATTTTAGTCAATTTGACCCTTTTTGGCCGCGCCCCTCAGTCCCCTGGGGGCTGGGGACCATATTATTCTCAATTCTGGTTGACCGTTGGCCATGAAAGGTTTCTGCAAAATTTCATTGAAATTGGTTCAGGGGTTTTGGAGAAGAAGTCGGAAATGTAAATTGTTTACGGACACACGACGGATGACGGACGACGCCGGACAAAAGGCGATGGCAATAGGTCACTTGAGACTTTGTCTCAGGTGACCTAAAAAGCTTCACGAACACCTACCAAAATTTGAATCCAAATGCTCCGCCGTGCAACTGTTCCTGTATCGTTCAGGACAACCGCCAAGGTATTTCGCGGTAAATCCTGCAAACGTACTTATTTTAGCGAACACAAATTTTAGCAAATCGGCGCGCTCAAACTATTTGCAGTAGAAAACAACATACATCAACTTAGTTAGCGCAATCATAATGTTCGGGCAATATTTAAAACGCGAAAAGGGGAAAAATATATTTATCATTTAAACAAAAACATTTACAGTAGATGATCGAAAAAGCAACCACAGCAACAACAATCACCAAGAACCAGTAAACAATACCTCAACATGAACTGAGGCATCCTTGATACTCCATATGTCATAGCAAAATTAAAGGCTCAGTTTGAACCACTTTGTTGATGAGACAAGAAGACTAGTTTAATCCTTTGATGTGCACACAGAATATGGGGTCACGTAACGGTAAAACTAACTGACTTTGAGGGGTGCAGAGTGCGAAAGTGGGCGTAATCCCGGGAGTATCGAGGATGTAACTGTGGGTACACACACAAAAACTAAATTAAATAAACCGGAAAAAATTGACATCAACATCCAAACACAAAAATCAGTCATTCTTAAACAGGATTACCAAACGTACAATATTAAAATGAAAACAACAACATTGTCTTCATCAGTGTAACCGGTCTACGCCGGACCGTGCTTTATTGCACTTTTCTTAACCAAACACAGAAGACGGTTAAAGAGTGTTAGGTTATCCACAATGTTATATGTAATGTACTGTAAAAGTGTAAATTTTCGCGTGCGGTAATGTTCGCGTTATGTCTTTCTCAACTGATCGCGGTGTGGAAATTTTCGCTTTGACAATGGTTCTGAATATATTTGTTCCGTGTATCTATAATCTAAATATTCACGTGTGGATATTTTCGGGCTTATTTTGTCAACGCGAAAAACAGAATAATTCTCCACCTCCCTTTTTACAGTAATTATTTTTTATAAGTAGTTAAATTATTTTTTTATTGGATTTTATTACCGATACGACTATCGTTGCATGTTCAAATAAATGTCAATAAAAAATAATATTGCATTGTTTTAAATGCGACACAATATTTCTGTTGTGCTTTCAATTATTTCTGTGTATGCATAAGTAACAGTAAAATAACAATGTTTTAGAGTGTGGAAAAATATAGACATTTACGATTTTTTTTCTCCCGAAAATTAACACAAATCATATTATATATAAGTACAAGTAATTCGAAGCAATGCCACCATATACTTCCTTGCCATTTAATAAAGTTATACTTGTGTTCCCAAACACGCTGTCATTAGATGGGAATATATATATTTGTTTGTGCTTTAAACAGCTCCAAATCGAGCATTTCATTTGCATAAACGACATAATTATGTTCCTTTGTCAAAAATGAAATATACCGCCATTTCAATCGTTCTCATTGAATATTCGTATTTTAAAATTAATACTATTATCATAATCAGTTTGAAACGATAGTTTTAAATAGCAAAATGATCATACTTAATGCTGACCCCTTCAAACTATCTCGGATTCATTTCAGTATAATGTTGAGATATGTTAAATATGCTAAAATGGAAACAAAATGAAAATCAACAGAGAAACGGCCGCCAAACATTGAAACATAATATTTATTTTAAAAATATATACATTAAAATGTTGACATATACTCATAAAACATGAGATCGTCCTCGCATTCCTTTAAGGTACACGTAGGGACACAACCCAGCTGATGAGGTATTGAAGCAGACATTTCACGTCCCACGGTGTGTCCGAGACGTTTATGGTACAGATCACACTTACTGCAAGTATGGTCAACTTTCACAATTGCATATATCTCAAATGCATTATCAATCTCTCGAATGTATCGCACATCATGAATTAATATACTGCTCTATTCCAGGTATACCGAACAAATGCAGTTCACATTGCATAACAGATATATAGTGTTAGAGCTGCATTGTTGTTGTAAAAGAGCTAATACGTATGCTGTCTTCCGACCATGCGTTGTACAATCGCCCACTACCTGGTGACCCCCTGCGCCATCTTAGCCGGACTCGTGACAGGTATTTGCTGTTTTGCTGACGTTTATAAGACATTCGATATGTTCTCCACAATCATATTTCAATTTATGTACATTTTATTTTAGTTTAAGAACCTTTGTTTTCTATGACGCAGTTATGTATGTTTTTCATGATTTTAAAGAAATATTTCTATATGATTGAAATTAAAACGTAACATTATGTTCAACGATTGAATTTTATTTCAACGCACATAGTAATGCACCCAAGCATACAGCATTAAATTAACCATTTAAGGATTGAACGTCTGTCAGATTGCAGTTACAGCCAATATGAATGCAATCCGGCTGACAGATTAATGGAATGACGTCCGATAGGCGACAACTGTTAAATGCAGAACATTCTAATACAAAATTAAGAACCTTCCTTTGTTTATATCCCTATGAGTGAAATAAATCGGTATCGACCCTCAACAAATGAAACTCGAGTTAGGTAAACATGATACAGATGTAACCAGCCTCCAATCTTTGAGCAATCTCTTTATTTCAAACACCTTCTCAGATGAGTATTTTCAATATTCGTATATTGAGGCATTGGGCCACAATAATGTGTGACGTTAAGTTGATATGACATCATGCTTAATGCAATAATAGTAACATTTTACCTAAAACACATTCGAGTGTTACTTTTACACATGCAATATCTAAATATCTGGGAATAGCGCCAGATTTCTACCAGGGTTATAAAAGCGAAACCAAACGCGGTGACATAATTTTAGGTAATCAACTATACTGTAGTGTATTTCTCAGCACACACGTCAATCCCACGTTTGACTTTCATGAATATTTAAAGTTTTGTGGACAACGGGGTGGTCCTCTTGTTTTAAAAACATGTTCCTCGACAAGTAACTTACTACATAACTGATCTTGTCTGGGGTTAGTTTACATAATCGCGTCTCATGTTTAACAATTTATAATACGGCTTACGCTGTAAAATAAAACAAAACGTTCCGATTAGTCAGTTTAACATTCAAAGAGTCAACAGCACGACCTATAGCGCATCATCAGCGAAACAGATATACATAATTTGACTTCACATTGTGAAATAAATCCCTCAGAAATATCAAGTTTCTCCGAGAATGCAAATTATGGTGCATAAAAATTGTGATAATTGAAATTTTGAATTCATGAAATCTGTACAGTGAGTATAGGATATACATATAAACGAGCAGGGAAAGCAAAGGTGTGGCGTTTATCACATAAAACAATGTAAGTGCAGCATATGGATTTTTCACATTTATATTCTTTAGTGTCACGGCTAAGTTAGTGTCAACAAGTATGATAAACGTTAACTTTCACATATTTCGTGTGTAAAATTATCATATTGTACAACGCAATTGTGTTATGAGTCATACGAGTTAAGTATGACAAGGTATATTAACGTCTAACGTCTGTATATAGTGTCACAAGGTATCATCAAAGTGATGTAAGCATCAGACTGCTTCCATGTGCTGGTCATAGGCAATATGACTGCCAACTACATTACAGGAAAATTAGTTTTATTTTTAGTTAATGCAGAGGGCATTCATTTTGCCTATGAACTGCAACTGAAAACAGTTTGATACTTATATATTTACATTGACTCATCTCAATCTCCTTTAAAAAATAAAACTGGCCTCGGGCATGTTCGAAGTAAAGACTCATTAAACCTTTTTGATATGTTATTATATTTCCGTCATCAAAGTTTTAAAAAATTGTAATTTTAATATAAACTGCATAAATATTAATGCCATGGTTTCATAGTGGAGGGAATGATTTCTTGTCCAAAAATCTCAAACGAGTATCAGATGTGATTTTCGCCGCCGTTTCTTTACCTTTTGGTCAAGTAACTTATTAGGTACATCTACTACTAACTTTCGACGTAGTATTATAACAAAAAACTTTATTTGTTTTTATAATGAAGGAATTTTACGCATAACGCCTACTGTTTCAGTAGATGTTTTTGACCAGTTTGAATGTCCGTCTTGTTAGCCCACGCATTGCCATTTTGTTTTGGAAGGACAACACAATTGTATGGTGCAGTGCAATTCATTGCGGCGTACTGTATCTATTATCAAACTGTATAGGAGAAATCAGATGTGTTCCTCCTACATTTAATCTTTATATAATGTTGGCATTGCATAACGTCAATGGTGTAATAGAAGTGTTTGGTATGCTATTATTTATTACTCTATAGTTGGTAATATTCACGAGGGTTTTGATTTAGCTATTTTGGCGAATCGATAAAAATTCCTGAAAATTTGTAGCTCGTGAACTGTTTAGAACATGTCCAGTTCTCTCAACTTCTATTCTTACTGCTCAATAGACGTGGTCTACTTATCTCGACAGTATGGTCCGGAAACCGTTCTCAACCATGGACTCTACACAACATCGAAACAACTAAGGAATATTTTGAAGTTCATAAGGCTCATTTATACTTGTCAACAACTCAGCAGACGACATAAAATTTAAGTCAAATAGCACTGGGAACTATTTACACAGATTAAGGGAATTCACTTACAGAAATTGTTATTCGCGAATATACCCCCCCCCCCCCCCCCCCCCCCGAGAACAAGTCCTAGAAACAAAATACTAAACCTGCGAATTAAACAACCATACGGTATAGTATTGTGTATGTAATGTGACACGAGCATAGTAAAAGGTAAGACAGGTAATCGACATAGTAAAAGGTAAGACAGGTACTCGACATAGTAAAAGGTAAGACAGGTACCCGACATATTCAACGAATATACAGCCTGGTTACGTGTATGGGAATTTGTTTTCTCGTTTGGCAAATATGATACCATTTCAACAATAGCTTAATAATAAATATACATGTTACTTAAAATATTTCATTGTGAAATACGTGCATTTATTTGTAACCTCCTTAATCATGTTATATAGGGGACAACCTGAAAAGACGTAGACAACATATACAAATTGTCGCGGAGCAGATGACAAATTTGGAATTCGTAGTATTATTAAACAGTGGTTATATTACTGATTTAAAGGACGTTAATAAAACGAAATCTATGGTTTCAGTATATATCCATTGCCGCACACTACATGTATCGTGAGAAGTAACGGAATATTTGTCCCTATGATCATCTTCTTGTGTCATTCGGAATAAACAGAGGCTTGAAACGTAGGATTAAAACGGTTTGTATTTTCTCGAGACCCTTCACGGCTACTACTAAATAAGGTAAAATCGGTAGTTCAACTTTTTGTAATGTGAGAATACAATTTAATGATATCGATTGCTTCTTAATAATCAAACATATAGGTAGCGAGTTAAAACAAAGTAATTACATTATAACAGTTGCGTCTTATATAAAACCACACACCGCTCCTGTCGTTACGGTGTTATAATAGCGCCGGAAGTGTACACTGTATGGGGATTGTGGGTGACATACTCCCACAGATCTCGTTCTCGCGAGTTTTCTGAGTACCCAAGGAACACACTGAAAGCCCATCACCGTGGTTTATTGACGGTAATCTGCTTTTATTGGTGAGTCAATTGCGACCTAATTGTACTCAAGATCATCCTGCAGTACTGTGAACCCAGGAATATTAACTGCCGGCGACATTTCCCCACGATTTATGACATGTTCAGGCTATGGGCTTCTATCGTCGCTACACGCGTTTTACGAGATGTCAGCGAATTAATGATATAACGTTCAGCTGGAAAATACTCAACCATTTGTTTTCTTTTAAAGATCAACCAGGTAATACTCCCCCTGGGAAATCGGGCTGAGATGAGATTTTGTCTACATGACACCATGAACGAATGTATGTCCTCATTTTTAGAGAAAATGAAATGAAAAAAGAATTAGAAACGAAGATGGATTAGAAATGTATAATCTGTACGTTTACCAATAACCGTTCTGATGTTGACCGGAAAGTGCCATTATTAAAGATTAGAATCCTTAAAATCCCCCTGGAGACAATTTTCTAACGAGTGGAGGCAATCAGTTGATAAACGTCACTTACCTAACACAAACAAGAGCAACAAGTGCAATTGAACCTACTAGACTTAATGGAAACGTGATGGAAGAATGTTTGGAAACACTGTAAACAAAATTAATAGAAAATCAACAAATCAACAAATATACCGGATGTATGAAAAGGAAGCCGTTGTGAGAATATCACATTGTGAGTGATGATAAGGATCAATTCTTCTTTCATTGTCCGCTAAGTCAGCGGGATTATGTGTACAACATTGATAGAATAAATACAAATCAATCAGATAAGAAAATCTCATCACAATACTTACATCGCAGGATCCTAGACACAAGTTTTAAGTGATCCCTGTTAATTTTTAAGAAGAAGACGAGTGACCTCCCTTACATTCGCCTGTATATTGTGCTGTTGTTTTTGCTATTGGTTATTGACCTCCTTCTGTAATTGTTAAAGTACACAGCTATAATGTTATATATACGATACTATGTTAATGGAGATTGAAGTAAATATTGGAAGATATCAATTACATGCATCTTAGATATAAGAAAGACTGTTGAATCATAGATCATGATAGTAAGAGGCGACTAGGGTAATCCATTTGCATAGTCCTAGAGGTTTTTCTGTGTCAAAATGTTCCGTTGGTTTTATTGTAACAAATGAGGAAAAAATGGAGGCACGGTAGTCTAATTGTAGGACCCCCTTCAGGTCGGGGATCGGGAAAAGAATACACCTGTTGTTACCCACTGCATGTGTCGTAGGAGGCGACTAATGTTAGAACCCCTGCAGAATGGGGGATTTGCTTTGGTTAACTCTATTTGGAGACACAAAAGCGACCGAAATAAATCTACTCGCCCATTGAAATATTTGGGATAATTATTTTTCTTTCTACTTCTAACTACCTTTTTATTTCCTAGCGCCTTGTTTGGGAACACCTCTCCCAAGTGAGGAAGGTAATGGGTTCTGTCCCCAGGCCGGGATATACCAAGTCCTTAAAGATGGTAGTTGTTATTCCCTGCTTATCGTTCAGCATTAAGGGGAATGGCAACCACTGGTTTACCCGTTGTCATTATAATGAGACCGGGTGGAATGCTGTGCTTCGCGTCTTCGGCATGGCATTTCAGTGAGATAGCACTATAAAGTCGGCATCAGATCCGAGCTATTACAAGGAGGCAAGCACATCAATATACCCTGTCTCCTGCATACACACTCACAAGCACACATACACTACATACATGGAGGCATGTCCTTAAATGACTTGAGCTGTTAATAGGACGTTAATCAAAATCAAACCAAACCAAACCAATATGGTAGCACGGCGGACTCGTGACCGAAGGGTTGCGGGTTCGAGTCACGGCACGGCACTATGTTGTTTCTTTGAACAGGATACTTTTCTCCGATTGTTCCTGTCTACTCAGCTGTAAATGAGTACGTGGTTTGGCAGTGCTAGAATTGTTGATTTGCCGAAATGACAGCACCGGCTGTATGCTCCCCAGGGTGTTGAGAAAGATGTTGGCTGGTTGCAAAGGCCCTATAACCACGGATAATAATTTGTGACCCGCTTAGAGACGACCTCGAATTATTATTAATATTTATCATTACATTCAAATAAATTGAAGCTATAATCGACAGCACCGTACAAGTTAACTGCATATGCCATTGTCAAAGGTTAGGTATAAGCATGCATCTTGATGACTTGAATCAACAGACTTTATGTTTGTAATGTCTGTTTTTCGTCTCTCTAACGACGACGTTTTAATATAAACTTAATTTGTTTTACAACAATCATGAAACAAGTTATTTCAACTTATATAAATCGCTCTTGTTGGCCCGGATGTTAGCGCTTTAGAAAATCTCGAAATTGTCGTCATACTTAGTAAAAACAGAAATCAATTACTGACTAAGTTTTTTTTATTGTTGAAACATATTAAATATATACCCGTGTATGTGGCTCTATTCTTCGTCCTGATTTGAGAAACGGCAGAAACAAATTCATTCGATAAAAAAAGGTTAAACACTGATAATCAGTATAGTTTCGCGAGAGATTAATTCTCAAATCATATTCCAAGGAGAAGCATTTGCAATTTTAAATCTATATCATTACTTTGCAGGTTAAAATAGCATTCTTTCAATAAAACATACACCGTAACTTCGTGAATTAAAGCACATACGGAAATATATCAAGTTTTTTCTATAAACGTATTGCATACGATTTTTCAAAGCAACATCATAAAAATGAATAACAATAATCTATAAACAATAACACAGATCGTTTCTAAAATGTATTTTATGACTTTACTGACAAAATACTTCCATTATTTTGAAGTGGCAAGCACACTAAATTACAACAGACAGATTTAATCACAATAAAAAATATTGTACTGTACAAATATATCGTAAAACCATATTGCGATATATTATGTAAAAGTTTAAAGTCTGACGATATGAGATTACTGAAGATGCTTCCGATTTTAACCATTTATCTACAATGTTGTCTTTTATAGTTGCGCTTTCAATTCAACAAGATAGAGAAATAATCTTTATGTGAATAAATGCATTATTTTATTTTTACAAAACACTTTTGTATTACATTAAAAAGACTATGAATGCAACGATATTACAAAAACAGATTTGTTTCCGTGTTTCTCGGTATAGATAGCTGTCAATCTCTGTGCGGTGCGTCTGCTCGGTTTTTACGTGTTATTGGTTTGCTATTTTACGACTGGAATGTATCAAGCGCGTGCATATTGATGTCAAAGATAATATGGACACATATAGACGCAAGCAACGTTTATTCTATAGAGATACTCAGTCGACGACGTAACTATCCAAACGGTCAATAAAAATAACAAAACAATGTTTCTGCAATAAATGCCAATCATATTCTCTGGAAACAGAACAAAAAATAGTTATTCTCATACAATTATACGTAGTATGCCCTTGGCACATCTTTTTCAATAAACGTCTACCTATTCAAATTGCAAACTATAAATCATCTGAGTACCCGGCATACTTTGAAATACATTATGACAGATTGAGACATAACAAATAGCTATGTTACTCAAGCGATGCGTTTTCTGCCTGGCGTCAGAATCATCTAACCGTGGCTACATTATTAGTAAACACTCGGTTCTGTTGAAGTTTATTAGGTAAAACTCGACGACCAATCACCGGTCGAGGATGTTATCAGAATGGCAAGTCGAGAATTGGCGTTACGGTCCGGGCTGTAACACTGTACGCTAGTCAGTGGAGCAGTGAATACCGCGGAGAACCGACTCTCTATAGTCACTAGTACGGACAGCAGTATGGTATGACAGGCAGTATACCCCCGTGCAAGTCACATATATTTATATATATGTATATACTCACGTAGCAAAAAAACCTATTGGGATTTACAAAAGAGAAAATAGTGTTTACTTGTCAGCCATGTGCTCGTGGCTAAGTGTTTTACAGGCTGTCATATGTGGAAGCTTATTCTTTACAATAAGTTCAGGTAAGTTGTATCACAATTGCTCTTTACTCATAACATCAGAAATATAAATGGAAGAGTCGAAAATTCTGTGTGTATTAACTGTTAAAATGCTATATGTTAACAGTTAGGTGTCATAACGTGTACTTCCGATGCAGTTTACAAACACTGGCTTTTTTTCTCTAAGTCAATATTGACCTAGGTATAGAGCACTGTGTGTGAGATACCGTGTATTGTACACACTTGATAAAGAGATTCAGAGCGATCATTGCCTTAGTTTTCATACAGAACACACAGTTTACATAGACTTAAAGACGTCTTAGCTTCACCGCGGGCTATATAGGCAACGCATTCTATATCAAATGTATTTTAACCTCTTTTTGTAACTTCCGTGAAACATTCCTTCACTTTAACCTAACCTTCCCCCCACGAAATACCTGGTTATATGAAATGTATGTACGTGGTGGGGCAGACACATGGTCAAGGTGTTGTCTGGTCACAAGGCTTACCTGTACATAATTGCTAGTTTACCTGTAAAAGGTAGCATTTCAGTGTTAACATGTTGCTTGCTTTTCCTATTTTTGTTACAAATATAAACTGGCATGTGCGATGATTCACAAATAATAGATAGGTCTATCTGAAAACGGTTTGATAAAATTATCAATTGTAATAATTCACATTTTGGCTGTTGAACTTACTGAAAACATATACCAGGGATGAAAATTAGCCTGAGTTTAGGATGTAATATACCAATATATACACAATATCAGCCATGCATTGTGTGGTTTGATCAACAAGGTATAAGGTATGTCTAGGATGCTGAGGAGATAATAAATAATGCACAGTAATGGGTAGTCAGTAATCAATACATGATGAAAAAATGAAATAAACATATACCAGACTGCTTGGAAACGTGTACATTGCATATAGAAATAAACGACAGAAATCGATACCTGCCAAGTGCTGATAAGTACAAAGACAACAGTTGATAAACGGAGTACGGGTCCTGTAATGATATATGGTAACCAGATCAAAATTAAAATAAGTAACACTTTACTGACAGGTGGCACATGTAAGATAAAATAATGGTGTTAAACGCTGACGGAAAAATCTCTGCTGTAAAGTTCGATTTTGTTAATAGAACATTACTCTGTTGACAGAATACGTTTTTTAATATCGGTCTAGAGGAGTGGTTTTATAAATAGTATTATTTCAATATCAGAATATGATGATATGATGCTAAAACACGATATCGCCATATTCTAATATGGACAACAATATTGTTTAACTTAATTATGTTATTTCATTAATTGTCAAAATTAGAGTTTATGCCAGTATATGAGTAATGATCAACTTTCTTTGTAACATTTTTGAAGTCATTGACCGTTTTTCTACCATTTTAAAACTTGTTGTTGGTTTATAATTTTATGGAATTAATTCAACCATTGAAAGGAATGACTAAACAATAATAAACAGCAAAACAGTAACATTTTTATCAAATTGTAGTCATTACGAATATGAAGTATTAGTTTAAACCTGTGGTAGACCACCTATGTGTGGTGGCCACCTAGTCTCGAACAATACAGCTGGGCTGGACCTCTGATCGTTAGCGGTAGAATAGTGCCTAATTGACATGTCTATACCACTTTAGTAAGATATCGAACATATTATTTGCTTTCAAAGGGACTATATGAGAAAATTGCATTGAGCACCATTCAGGTTTTTAACACAAGGACACCTAATTGAAAATATTTAGGCTCTGAGGTCTGAAAGCAATAACATAATTTCACTGGAAATACCGAACACAAAGAAAAATGTCCAAATCGTAAAATTAAAATGATTTGGACAATAGCAAAAAAATGAGTTACTCAAAAATATGTGTAATTTAATCGTTTGTGTAATATTTGATACCTGTATGTTCGAGATAGCTACACTGATATGAAACATGTAACACAACGTATTTTACAAAGATGTGAGCTAATGTATTGTGGAAATGTATTTCTAGAATGATAGAATATGATTAATAAATGTTACATATTTATTTATATTTCTAATTGTTTTTTTTAGCTTGGAATGTACTATAAAAGTAAAAATAGAAAAATAACATTAACAATTTCTCAAAATATGAACATAGCTACTGCATGCGTCATAAGTAAGCACAGCCACGAGTTTATCTAGCCTTTATTGTGTTCCATTTATTCTCTCTTAGTTATATTGTATGCATCACGAAGACGATGGTGCGAACATATAACTTCGACACAATTTATAGTAGCTATGGCGCTCGGAAGTTCCTGTAGGAGCCTAAAAAACCGTCGTCCTGCCCGATACACCGACGCCACACCGCTAATTTAATTATCAGCGCTGTGATAATTTTCACATAATACCAACTTCCAACGCTTCGTGCTAGTGTTGTGGTATCGATAAAGAGCTGAAAAAGTGTGTCTTGTTGAAAATTGGAACAAACATAGCTCTCTAGAACGCTTTCAATGCCCGACGTTATGTCAAAGCACAAAAAGTCAATATTCGACAGACGCTTGCTGATTGCGATATGAAAAAGCACGTGTAGTATTATATTACTGACGTAAACTTTTAGTTTCGTATTCAAATAAATAAATTACACGTTTTATTATGACATTTATTAACAGAATGTAATTATTCGGAGGCAAACGATTGTATATCAATCGGGAATGGTTCTAGTAGAGATAAGGATATACAAAGTAGCTAGAGAACTGAGTCTCACAAACCTAGTTGACAACAATAATTTAAGAACTTTTCAGCTATGTTAATATAAAAAGGAAATAAGAAACAAAATATATACATACTGAAATTTACATCACGATATGTAATTATAAAAGTATGATTAACAGTATAATCATTATACTGATTGATACCAGATTATAGCAAAGCACCTCAGCCTGATATCAAATTAAATGCTTTGATAATTTTCTATAGAATAAATCAATAAACCGCAGGCAGATTAAGTTTTAATTATTTATTAATTTACAAGGTATTTTTTTCGAAATAATAACTGTATCCTATCTAGAGACATATGTATCATTTTATTGTGTAGTAATGTAAATATCAAAATACAAATATATCTTGAAAATCAATAGCACAGGAAATTGATTTATAAAACTAACACACATCCATTTTATATCTGATGAAAGTAAAATAAATAAAACTAAAAAAAACCACCCCAATTATCGCCCTTAAAATAAATACTGCTCCCGCCCTACAATAAAAAAAAGAAACGAATACAACTTGAGAGACTCTCATAATTTGGCAGATTCTCATAGAAAAAACAATTTGTAACATTAGAGTATGCGTTTTAAGTCGATTTACAAGCCGGTCACCAGAGCAGGTCTCGGGTACTGTGTTAGCCCTGTCACCGGTGTCGCGGGACTGCCGATACATATATACATAAATACGTGTTACTCTCGGCAGAACTAGCGATGGCCTTTCCTGATAAGGCTGTTTGGAGTTCAGTCTATTCACGATTAGTTTACACGAGTTTTAAAAAGTCTCAGTATTTCATATAGGCGTATAGCCAGGACGTATTTCGTGTCGAACCTTATTATGTACGGTGTAATAGGCTAGTAAATTGGGGGAAATTGGTGACCAATCTGCTAGGCTGAACACATTCATAAACAATGGATCGGCTAGAAAACACGGCAAAGCTCACTCCACTCCTTTAACAATCATTCACAACAGAGGATTCGATAACATCTCTAACTTCATCGAGTTCTTTTTGTTATACTCACCACAAAACCTGGTGTTGTCTGATTTCTCCGCTAGCTTAAACTAACTACGAATTTAAAACGACGTTTGTAATTGTCAGTATTTTCTACCCAGGGAACATTTCGTTTCTTTATTATCAATTACCTGTGAAAATTCAGGTTTACCTCGATGCTGTGGGCGTTTTCGGTACACTACTTGTCATTTACCGAATCGACTTGATCACTTTCACTTGAACAACTCGAAGGTTTTACTTTCATCATTCAAGGATAAGTTATTTCGATAACAAAGGCGTCTTAATTTGCATGGCATGGTTTTTTATTCTAATTTTCTGATATGGAATAAAATAAATGATATCATGTGATTTTCCACATGAAAAGGAATTCTCAAACATAATGAGATTGCACTGTTAATTACCGAGTAAGTTATTCACGGACATGTCTAAAGTAATAAATAGCTCCGCGTGAGGCTAAATTATTGCAGCTAGATTACTGCATAATTTGCGTGATTTTCTAAGTTGTGATCTTTGATATTTTTAATTGTTGTGCACATGCATTTGACAAATTAGGGCTTATTTGCTTTGTTAATCCGTGTAAAGGAGATAATAAAGTGTTATATAAGCAATTAACTTGTACACACAGCTGACATCAATTAAGCGTTTTCTATCTAAACAGGACACCTGTTGAAAATGTGCTAATTATAACAACAACGAAAGTGCAATGATATGTTTAAACGTCTTAATCATCGAAATTAACGTTTGACCACATACATCAAAAAACATCCTGATCCCACATCTGACACAGTCCATTTATGTCACCTATTGCACATTAATTACTGATTGACTTCAAAGAGACATGTGTATTTATAATTGCAGGTAATTAGCTGTGTTATATGATTACAGTAATTAGAAACACAATCTTAACAACCTTTGCACGTGATGAGTGCTAATTATACATAATTATAAAACCTAATGCTTCATTTCGGTTACACAACAAATTATAGTAACAGTTAATAATTATGTTGTCAAGCATTTTAACAAAACTATTGCATAACCATATCACAGTTGTCATGCAATTACAATACACAATACAAATGTATAGAAAACACCTTGTCTACAACAAACTTCAAACCTTTATACACGTGCACTTTTTATCACGTGTGCACTCTCATGCAGAAAGGCAATATTGTCGGTGTTAATTTATACTCTTTTTTTTACACACCCTAAGGAGGTTATTTTCAGTTATGAAAACGCAATAGATAAAAACTTCAAACAAATTCAAAGAGCTGTCAAAATTAAACTGCTCTGCTGTTAATGTATTATTGCACGTATCTGCGAGAAACACGCATGTGTTCTGATCACAGGAGACAAGCGTTTGTAAAGAATTCAAAAAATTGGAATATAGCCAAGCAAACAAATTTCTCAAGTATACGCTTTTAATATTTTGCACTTAGGGAGAAAGAAATATAAATGTATACAACAAAAAATATGTTTAGAATATATAAACACTAACGTGTCAATGAAGTAAAATGGCAAATTATTAAAAAAAATCAGCAGGATTCTGTCGTAGGGGAACCCACGGCATATCATTTGTTTTCAATAAATGCTTTTTAAAAAAAAAATATATGTATATAACATACCTTTTTGTCAAACGTGTACTTAAAATTAACGTTCCTTTGTTAATTCATTCAAAAGTATATACAAACTCGAGGAACCGTATAAATAACAATTAGAACCTAAGTGTAATGTATAGGATACGCAATGACGTGTGAACTTTGAAATGAATGAACAACTCCTGAAATAGAATTTTCCTAATAGAGCAATACACCTGTTTGTATTTAACCATACTTCGTAGATAAACAGGAAGAGTAAACGGCTTACAATATGAAGTCTATTACAGATTTTGCAACAATACCGCCATTGCGTCAGTGTTTGTAGTGTTTTCCTTTAGACATCAGTTTCTCATCATACTTTTGTCTATGTGTGTAAATTTGAATGTTTCTCTATGGAATCTGCTGAACATTTCGATGCCATCTGTCAATAATCCCTTCAAGGAGTTATAGACTACATAGGCTAGCAGGCAGGGAGTGCTTCTGCTTTCAAAGGGTCAAAGGTCAAACGTTTAAAACCCAATAACTCATGTAGTATTCCCATTTCCCTGTTTTGCCATAAACAAATGCATATACAATTTTAAATCCAAACGAAATTTATTTTCATTTCAAAAATGTAATACATGTATATCTGTTATAATTTCAAATAAGTTATATCATAATTTTCACGTTATAAACTTATACCTTCTCATCCATAAGCCATACCCATCGGATAGTGTACGAGATCTATGATATGCGTAAGTATACTTAGATATACTTACAAGTGACAAGAATAGATATACTTTACAGTGCTATTCTATGTAACAACATAACTAAGTACTAATGTCCTATATCATTAATTATACACCGTAACGTGTAATTGATTCCACCCGGTGTGCTGTTTCCTTTAAATACAAATTGTATAAATTATGGAAGTGTTTTCAGGTTGAAAGAATGACGTCTAAATGCGTTGCAACGTCATGCTTAAAAGACATATTCATCCTTATGTTACAATTTGCGTACATTTCTTCCCAGTCTGAAACTTATACAATATGTATCTGTTGTAAAAATAACCTTCTTCGGAAATAATAAGATCTTTCTAGAAGAAGCAGCTCTATTGAATGGTGTTGATGGTTGGTTATCATGTTAGTAAATGTTCAACTTGTAAACAAGAATCTTGGTTGACAGCATGTCTTTGTACAAACTGAAAGTCAATGAACGTGTGTTAGATAGACAAGATAACCAATCACCTCATACTTATTTTCTACATCAATATGGTGTTATCATCGACATATACATCGACAATCATATAACAATAAGGGTTCATATCAAACTGATTAATACCAACAGTTAGCAATGGTGGAAAAATGCTTGCATACATTTAAGTGGACAAACAAATTTGATATATATATATATGTGTCAGTAAAACTAATACCTAGTCGGTAGTAAAATATTCTGAAGAAAGTGATTTTCAAGATTGAATAACTGATATTTCACAAAAGAATATTGTCTAAATACAAAACAAAACTGTAACAAGAAAAAAGTAAAGAAACTGAAAAAATATTCAGCATGCATGTAATATTTTATATGAAATTAATAAATGATACTTACATAATCCTTAAATAATATTTCCAAAAATATAAAAGCAAAAGCAGTGTTATGTTTTATATAAGTAGAAATTAAACGTTTCCTCTAGATTGTAACTTATATAATTTAAACAGAGTTGTGAAGAAAAAAAAAGTTGGCACTCACTATAAAGGAGCAGATTAAACATTCACCATTAAACTGTTCGCTCTAAGCATATCGACTAACACCTTGACAGTGGATCGTTTGGGATGAACACAGCGAGGTTTTATGGAGAGTTAACGGTGATAATTTGTTAATTTGGAACACTGACATCCCAAATGTTATGGGTCTTATCAGCCTTCTTTCGTTACTTTGCAATTTCGTAATGAACGTTTAAGAATGGGTGTCTCGTTCGTGGAGATATGGACTGATAATCAACATTTAAAAGTTAAGACTGGGTACAGCGTTAGCAGATTACTCTCACAACTTAACTGTATATTGAACTGCAAGGTCTGATTGATGAGTATAGCTACAGACCTGCTAACGACGTCCTTATCTAACAATGGCACGTCAGGCCAACGCTACTGAAGTGGGTACTATATCGGTAATAACAATGCAGACATCAGTGGGACTTATGTTTTAAAGGTATGTCACACAAACCTGTCGGCATTGCCATGTAAAACTAACAAGCTCTTTGACCCCTTCACATCAATATGTCCAGCGCCTGTCCACCCTGGGCACTGGTCAGTATTGTCCGTGACTCGGGCACGACCTTGTCAAACGACAGAGGTCATGAAATGATTACTTTGGCGTTGTTTCATTTCCAGTACAATATACTTATCACATCAAAGTGAGTCGGCGAGTCCTGACAAACGTGATACCTACAATTATAGACAGGTGTGTGGAGTCGGGGGTTTATTCAGAGTGATGACTCATGTTCTCAAAAATGAATCTATAATTATAAAAAATAACATATTAAGACGTCAATGTCACTCAACGAGTAATGATAACCGTAGATATTACAAATGAGATACCGGTAGGATTGATCAAATAATGTTTAACGTTTCTATATACAGAAAATGTTTTACTTAGAAATATGATTTCAGCTTTACTATTAAAAGCAAAGGAATAGGTATAGTTTGGTGGTGGATATTTCAATCATATAACATGCCCGGCATGATATTGATGATACGTTTTATGATAGTAGTGGTAACATTTCGTACAATTATTTGATGTCAATTTCCGGTTCATTCATCCTGTTTTACCATGTAATTCTCGGCAAAACATGAAATAAAAATAGTCCCTGCCAAAACGTACAAAAGTGATTAAGGCTTTTTTTCCCAAAAACATCTTTTGGAACTAAAAAGATTGTGCAAAGGAGATTAGTTTCTCAAATAGTCATTATCCCGATTTGTGATGTAAAACTGTAGATCGCAGTGGCAAGGCTCGGCAGGAGCTATAGACTCGACATAATACGCTTGATTTGTGTAACACGGCACTGCCTAATCACCGCGCGATGAGCCGCGGGCCACAAGTGCAGCAAAAAATAGTCCAGCTCTATCTGTTATAGAATTAGCTTGGTGTGTGTATGAAAATATTTACAAATAAGTGACTTCGTCAGACACATTCTACCGACGCTGAATGGGGGTTGTTTCTCCAGTACGATAGCGGGGCGTTTGATGCACGATTGCCTGAAACCATATTGAAATACTTTCATTCTAATTGACTCTAAATGAGCGTTTTCTTTGTGGTGGAAATTCGTTTCGTAAAGTACGTAATGAGTTACACCAATCAGCACCGAATCATAATCAGGTCGCTATGTGCAACTACGTATCAACTTCCGGACGTTAATTAACAGCTAAAACCAAAACCATCGGTAGTGTGTAGGAGAAAATACATTTGAAAACCTCTTTTGTGAAATTGAAATACATAAAATATCAAAAGAAATATTTCATTGGTTAAACTTACTCCTGCATCCGATATAACATATGTTCAAGCAAATATCGTATGGTTAAAAAAGTAAGTTTAACTAATTTGCAAGGCAAAATACTGCATATACATAAATGTAGATAGGTATCTATTTCTATATAATGCGCAACATTGACATTTATACAGGGATCGAGTATGCATGCTATTGAAATATCACTCTGATGTTATCTAGAGTTATCGTCCCTGGATCTCTGAATCATTAGTTCGTCACCAGATGACTCTGAAGTTGTCACTATAAATCATACCAAAATGGGCAGTTACTTGGTCGGCGTGCTGTGAGTCAACAAGTGCCGTCTATGCTAACTGCGTATTATATTATTTGATGGTATCATAACGTTAAGCAGAACGCAATAAAATATGATTTTAAAGTTTCACTGACAATTATCCTTAGTTTAAAAAAAAATAAGACACTTCTTGTAAACTAATATTGGGATAACTAACGTATTAATGTTGTTTTTGTACCATACACATTAGTGAATGCTTAAAAGCAAGCATAACTATTGTCACTATCTGCATGAAACCCTCTGAAACGGTCATGTTACGTCACTCTACGATTCAGTGATATTTCCTTTGATCTATTTTCTATCTTATTCTCTGCACACAGCGGAAACCGACAGAGATTTATTTGATAAATATCTAGCATGCAACATTTCACTAAATATAACTTCCCGAAACCGAATTAATTACAACATCAATCAGGAAGCGTTACGGAGTGGTAGTGAATGTGGAATGCTTCTTCCCAACTGCTGGTCTCCGAGTCGGGGACTCTTTGATAACAGCACCAATAATTAATACGAGTGAGTAGTCTCTTATTGATTTCCCGGGGTTTTGTTTCTAGATTGGTGATTGAATGATAGCTGAATTCCATCATGAATTTGTATTGTTCCGATCCCGAGCTTAAGTCGACGTAATAGGCTTTTGAATAAACGGTTATGGCTGGCGTAATTCCTGTATAATACCCAAGTATGGATGTGTTTATCGACGTTTTTATCGTAATTGTTTCACCGATTTAGCGCCGAAGCAATCCTAGTCACTAACAATTCTATAAGAAAGGGGAAAAGCGATCATCAGACTTCAATTAAGACGGATTACATGCGTAACATCCGTACAGGCCTTCCTGGAGGTAATATGATGTCCTTGTTTGTCGCAGTGTGTTCCACACAACTGTTGCTGTGTTAGATTAAAAAGAGAAGGCGTGTTTGGCAAAGTAACAGGGAGTTTTGTCTGTGTAATACTTCCACAGTTTTAAAGGTTCGTTAGAACATGAAAATAATACGTTTTATTGAAAGACATTTAATATCACCCTGTAAAACTAAATCAACGCATTCCATATTAAGTCGAAATAGAATCAAATATTAACATTGAACAAGAAACCAACAACAATTCTAACTACTTCTGTCCACATATAACATATTCGTGTCTTCCTGTATTCCCATACTACTGTGACAAAGTTTACGTTTTTGCTTCGAATGCTGTAAATTTTTAATGATTAAGCTCCATTTTATATATATATAAAAAAAAAAAATTGTGAAAAGGATAAATAACAGTTAAAGTCAAAACAGTATCATTTTTGACAAATATACTTGAAAACGTAATTATCAGACCGTCATATTTCTTGCATCTATGTCTTAATTTTAAATTGTTATTTTCTGTCGATACATATATACAGTACATAACACAAAAACAAAACAAAAACTGTTTGGCACATGTTCCCCAAAGGCGTTCGCGTTGTGTTTAGGATACTGCCCCTTATCTTACACGGTAACCCACACGTAAAAAAGTCCACTCAAACATTTAAATTGGAAATTGTATTTATCGTACGGACATTTACCTACAGTGACGTTTAACATTGTACAGCAAAATACCCTCGGCGAAGACTTGATGTATACGACGAGTACGTAAAGTTAGTTTCTGTATCGAAAACAATATTGACATCCAGAACAAAAAGTATTTTAAAGTATATATTAGAAAATTGAAAAACAGAAAAAAGAGAAATATTTGTAAACTTACAATCATTTTTCAAAAATATCGGCTTAAATATATCTCATTTGAAAAGAATTAAGATAACAATGCTTCATACATATGAGATCACGTGACAACTTACACATGAGGAATGTGTGCGCATTCCTTAGAAAACGTCAAACATTAAAATGTTAGATGCAACATAATATTTTCATAACGTAGCTATAAATACAAATGTAATATTTAAAAGGTGTATAATGGTGTACATTAATATTAACTTTTTCTGGCCCTTACTTCTTTAAAATATTAGTTAATGGGATATAAAACTATTTGACCTGCCGAGGTGGCAGATTTAGGGTAGTGGATCTCTCTCCTGGAATCAATGTCCCCCGGTGATAGAAGTTAGATAGGGACGCCCCAGTGTTACCGGTCTACAGCTGATAAACAGGTGAAGTCAGTCTGACAACACAGGTACGCTCAGTGACACAAAGTAACACGCAGGTAAAAAGTCAGTTTAACTTCTTAACACCTAGCATGTTGGGTAAGCTTTAATTTGTCAAAGATCATCCACCTCAAAATCTAGGTTTCAGAAAAAATATCTAGTTAACACACTTGTGACTGCATTTCTAGATGATTTTCTTTTCAAAATGTGATACCAAAGGATCGTCGGCAAATGCATTACAAAGCAATTGACAACGCAAAGAAATGCTTTTAATACCGGAAAATAATACAGGTATGCAATGCATTTGTAGTATTAATCTGGAAGCGCGTCAACCCGTATAGGTTAGGAATATAAACTTGAACTAAATTGTTTTAAACAGAAAAATTTATTCTATAAATTTATTTCCAAGTCTATTTTCATGAAGATTTAAGACTTGACAATTATTATCTTAACTTTGATATACATTTATTTCTTGTCTTGTTTTTACGGTCACTCAAGTCATGCATGTAATGGTATGCCTGCAGTAATTCCTCAATTTAAACAGTATGGTATAACACGAGGAAAAAAAATATACAAGCTGCACTGTTAATCTGATAGGTTTTACGTTTGACACAACATGTTAGGCAAAATAAAAACTGTATTATACATTTCATGTGTTTCTCAAGGTCATAAATATCCAGTTTAGTTTCCAGTCAACCCCATTGCACATGTCTAACACTTCCAGCGAGCACGCCATGCTCCCATCTTGGTACAAGTCGTGTGTGTGTGTTGTTTTTGTTCCTGCAAAGGAAATAATTTATGATATATGCGAGGTCAGTTATACAGTAAAATATACTCTTGAAAAAAGAATTGAAATTTCTTTTCTATGCAATACCTGTCATCAGCTTTACAAACGTAAAGTCATAAAGCATGTTGTCAATATTTGTTAAACATACTTTTTTTTATACAACTGTGGTTTGCCTTTTCACATTCGAGCAAATAAAAAGTAACCGCTTTACTGTTATAATGTACACAAAAGTCACTATTTATTGCCTCTGTTTTGTCATTAGTTTTGTCACATTTACAGTTGAATGGAAAAGGTAAAACTTTGAGTGTCAGGCTAAATATTTCCCGTTATTGTATTTTCTTGGCTGTTCGTATGCTGCTTGTTTTAAAGTAATAAACCATTATTTAACTTTCTGTATTCCCCACAGAATAAGACTCATTATTCAATGCAGTTACGCTATGCTTATATAAACAGCAAACGCAAAATTTCAACATTATTATAATTCTGCCAATAAAGATAATCGAACCCGTTTGTAAGCTGTTCGGAGAAGAGCTAATTATTTTGAAACCTCTCTTATGAGGTAGCAAGCAATCAATACGGGATAGATGAGGAAGAAAATCGGTTCTTTTACATACAAGAGAATGTATATAGTATCACTCTTTAGCACGATAGCACAATTACTCTGCCTCTTTCTCTGGAGTCTTTAGGTCTACGTTACAGACAGTGCATGCTACTAAAACCAAGTGGCAACATTCCCTTGATATGTCAATCAGTCTATTAACTATCTTTGTTTATATTACCAGGACACAAGAAATAAAAACAAAACCACACGCTGTTCGGTGGTACTCAGCAGGCAAAAGACTATTCATATTTACACCGACAAATTTCCTCCACAAAAAAAACCTGCTCCTTTCTCCAAAACCCTAAAAAATTATCACATACTGTGTTTTCTGTAAAAAAAAAAAGTAGATGTGGCAGGGCTTCGTGCTAGAGGAGGACGCATCTGAAGGATATGTCATGGTTGTTACGTATTACATTAGCATGTTTAGAATCAGTTGTAATGAGAAAGGCAGGCAAACAACTACAAACTGCCTTATTAGAGATCAGTGATCCAGGGAGGGTTAATATGCCACGAGGGGATTTCCCTTGAATCTCAGACGTAGCCATGTATAAATATTTGTGATACAATATATACGAAAACACGTCCATTACATGCTGGCGCTGGCTGCCAACTTCAGTAGCCTGGGTAAGATAAAGTGATGTTTCTGTCTTCTCACGACTGCTCAATCCGAAACCGCTCTTGATAGTCTTGATGCCTATAATCATTTTACTAGATGGCAACTTCATTTTATCAAACGCCAGAATCCTGTTGAAAATCAAATGTTCCACCCATTTGTAAGTAGTTGCGGTCATATCTCATAACATACAAAGAATTCCAGCTTGCCGTTTAAAAATAGTTTGCACGAGGTTCTGTACGATATCAGATATACAACGCCGTGTAACTACTGATAAGTTGGGTACGAAACGAGAGGGTGTACGAAATGAAGGAATAAATCTATTCTTGAATGCAACATCTAACTCATGTGTACAGATGTTGCAGTACCATGGCGGTGTTGATCATAGACTAGTTAATAAGTTGGCATTTCATTCAGTTTTACTATAACAATATGGTAAGGTATCTAGCAGTAGTATAATGACTCGGCCGTTACAAATGTTTTCAGCTGAAATTGAATGTATTGCAGCTCAGGTTGCACACGGGATTGTTTGAGTGTAGCGTTTTTGTGACCCTGCCTGACGAGATCAAAGGAACAATGGGTAAGGTATACTACTGTGTAGAGTTTCTATGACCCCGACACTGACGAAATCACGGTAACAGCGCGGCTTGGTTTACAAATGGTTGACTAGTGTGTGTTGCACCATTCATACATACTGATAAACACCACCTATTTTAATGCCCCACACAGTAGCACGGCGCGAGACTGTATCTCACAGACCTGGGAGAAACGTATGTGTAGTTTGAGTGTTAATAGCTTGTTGTACAAATGGCTAACAGAGGTATTTGTCTCCTGGCGTTATTTACGGATGAGGCATGGCACTTTTATAACCTCGTGACAAACGACATCGTACATTTGTAGACATATCTCTAGCGTGTTGTCACCAGCGCATCGCCAGTTAAAACGTTTTTGACCACAGTGTCCTTTTTTTTCGGACAGGCAATGATTTACCGTGGTGCCACCTAATGTCGACAAAGTAACGCTGTCGTCATCTGGTGTCAACTGAACTTTTATTAAATACCCGGATGTGACCCCATGATACATCACTTTGCAGCTCATGTTCCTTGTCTTAATAATGATTGGTTGACACGAAAGGAGAATATTTGAGGTCATATATCCAAGTCATGTCCTTGTCATGGGAACATGGCTTTTTAAATACCTACTTCATTATATAAATCTCCAGAACGACAATAGACGATGTTTTCATTCAAAACTTTCCCGTTTAACCATCATATTATAAAACCAGGTTGTACATTCACATTACATTTAAATTTGTCCATGATATCTTATGATATTGTAAATTATCAAAATAGAATATCACAATTTAAATACATCAGTGAGTAAAATGAGTTTAACTGATAAGTAAAGTTCAGTTATCTGTAATGAATGCATTATCATAGCACAGGCTTATAAGATATTATAATGCATTATGTTACAATACTTCCTGTGGGGAGCAGTTATTATTTATACGTTATTTACAACGGCTTTTGAGCGGAAATGACACAAAAAGAGTAATGACATTTTACTTCACTGATCTAAAACAGCATAAAGCTAAATAACAAATGGACACTGCTATCAGTTAGTGATGTAAAGTTGTATCGCTGACTACACCACGAATAACTATTGGCTGTTTTCTGGGTCTCTAAAGTCCGATAAAGCATAAGCCGGTATCCTGCTGTTTTTTCCATATATTCTGCTCTGCCGTCTCCCAATAGGCCTTGCTACTCGCTCCCAAACACACACACGATTGATACATGTAATTTGGCCCGGCGATAAACAGAGTTATTAGATTAGACTGAAAAGGTCTCTTTCCTATACACTCATGCTAAAGGCACATTAGGAACCAATCCTGCTTCATATCTATATAATTTTAAAGTCGTTCTCCGCTCCATGCAAAAGCTTTGCACGATAGTGCACGTGAATTACCATTTCTAATTGAATCTGTGTACACAGCCTCAGTACGTATCTTTACAGTTATAGCCCCGATGATGTTTCCAAACCTCACTGTAACATTTTGTAAGGGCACGAATATCATAGGCGCCTAGGGTATGCAAAAGTCTTCTTTTGAAGCAACTGGTATTTCTTCAATCAGTGTTTCAATCACTGTTGTAAAGGTAATTGAGAATTCAGTGACAATTGCATTAGCTCTATAAAACAATTACCGTGTTGGGGTAGAGCACTGACACGGGATATATCATTACCACAAGTGCATTAAAACGACAGATCAATGGGTACATAGAAACGGGCGTTTTAACCAGGTAATCGTAAATATATATCAAAGCACGTGGTTAACTAGCTTTCTCTCTAACGCCAGAATATAATTAACCAAAGTTTCCCATTCCGTAGACAACTACAAATCTACTTGACCCAAACAAGGAGCAGCTTCATATTGACGCCTCCACCGAAGCTAAAGACCCCTTGATTGCATGGTAATGAATGTACCTATCATCAAAAGAAGAAAAGAGTGCATTCCATATTCTAGTCCCCGACAAGTTTCAGCAGTAGATCTGTGTGTCAAGTGGCTGCCATCTTTATAATCATGGGAAGCCGACATGGGGGCTAAGTCTCAAAAACGAACATATACACAATTTATCTCCTATCATAGGTGTTATTTGTATATATTCCTCTGCAATGTCTTAATAATATGGAGGTCTATACTTGCATATTGTCATATTATATAAGATTCATCAGTTTTGAAATACATGATACCTAAGTTTTACTTTATAAAAAAACAGTTTATTGCGTACATTGTAAAACTATGTCATCATATACATGTTTGTCTTATGAAACCAATCGTATGATAACAAATTCGGTATTTTTAGTTTTGAAGCTTATGTTTCTCATTCTTATAAATGTGTTTGACTTTCCGTATGGACATTTGTTGAAAAATGCGTTCGCTCCAAAAAGCAACCTTTCCATGCAAATATTATGCATCTGTTATGAAAATTCAGTGAAAATTTTCCCGAAAAGAATCGTTATCGTCCTAGTCTAGACTTCAGCCGTCTGCTAGTATCATCGGTATAGTAAGACATACCTTTCGTCAGTGAAGCAGACGTACATTGAAACATCACGCTAATTCACGCTGTCATCATACATGTTCACTAGCCACTGGTCAGACTGCTCGACTCCACTCTATCGGCCGATGTTATCCCAATGGCTCATTATAGCTCTTTTCAATGCCAAAAGTCGGTTCTTCATTCGTTCAGCAGCCATTATTAATTTAAATCAAACAGTAAAGTGTACGGTCCCCTCTACTTTCATCAACCCGAGGGTGATCCCGGCAGACAAAGCCAATCGTCGTTACAGCCTTTCTTGGGAGTAATATCTTCAGCTTAATTTTCGTTATGTCGTATAGTCGTAGTGAGACAATCTAGTCAGGTTCCACTGCGATAGCCCTTCTTTGAGAGCTGATCACATCAGCCAAACGATCATAGCAGAGGAGCATTATTTGTTTGAAGTGGGTAATGGCTTAGGTCCCACGCAATGGTCGGTAATAATTGAATGATAGAATTGGCGTATTTATGGGCGATGCTTTCTATGGCAGAGACAAAGTTCTTATCTGAGGAAATGGTTTCTATAACGTAAGGGTTCCATAACGAGATTGCAGGGCATCCCTGGTGTGTAAGATAGGGCGGAGGACACCACTAAAGGGCTAGGGTCAGACAGGGACCATACATTGTCTCCCAATATTTGCCTGCTGGTTCCAGCAGTAGGGTTATTTACACTGCCCACTGTAATCTCTCTGTCTGGTCATAGCTCTATATAGTCGGACAGCACTAACCTTGCGTTGGCCATTTTCATTTCTCATCGTAATTGCGGCTTGCCCCATTTGTTGTATTATTCATAATTCTGTCTTTGATAGTCTTTATTGTCTAACGTTGAGATTCCGTCCTCCACTAAGAGTACCAATGCTTATATTCATGTCTTTATAACGATGACGTCACCGTTTTAATTAAAGCTGGACGACGTCGTATTAGCTGTGTTACCGAGAGTTCGTATACCATGTTTTACACGAGATTAACATGATTCTAGGGGTTGTTCCTGGTCCTTAATTCATCACACAAATCATCAGGCTTGATGTATTGAAAACAAGAGTTTTTCTGCATAGAGTGTAGTGATTTGGAATATTACTTATTCCTCAAAGATACAAATGTTTAATCTAATTGAGTTTACTAGAAATTTTATTTATTATGTAATATATACTATTATGGTAGAGTATACCAGTACACTGTCATAATACTAATAAGATAATGTGGTATATAAGTGGTATATCTATATAACTAAATTTAGTATATTTTACTTGCCGTGATTAATACACATCTAGTGTACTGACTGGATTTAATAAGTTTATACGATGTTTTTACTATAATGCACCGACTAAATTTAGCAAGTTTACTCGCTGTGTTCAATATTCTGTCTTTGCGTATTGCAGAGTTATCTTCTCTTGGGAGCAGGTATTGATTGTTACGTCACTTGTTTGTGAGAATAACGTCATCAATTTTTGAGAAAACGACGTAAATTTCTCACACAGTCCAATGACGTAACAATCAAAACCTGCTCCCAAGAGAAGATAACTCTGCAATACGCAAAGACGGAATAGCGTAATGGCTGTGTTTACGTAGACGTTGTACCGTTACTCTAATATCCCGTTGACGTGCCCAGGTGTACACACTGAGCCTTCTTTACAATCTATGCAGCTCTAATACGCAGATGGAGAGAGTTTAGCCTTTAAATCCAGAGAATGCTAAAATCAGTCAACCCCCAAACACCTTGTAGGACGCATACAGTGTGAAATCGCTATTTAAATAACTAGAGAATTACAATTAAAACAGACCGTACGCACAAAGAACGGTCTATACACACAGACACGGAGCCCTTTTAAGGAGAGCCAGCAGGGGAGGTAATCATGTGTAATAGTTCTAAGTAAATAAGACCTCCCCCTATAAAAAGCAATAGAATGTATCGTTCTGTGACCTCTAAACGTAAATATCAGTAGGTCCTTACTCGAGTGGAAATTGATTCTATAATAAAGGTTAGGACGAAGCTAGTGAGAACACAGATTTTTACGAGGATTTCATTTTCGCCTTTCTAATTGTACATACAACCCAAATATTTGTCCATGTAGATGAACACCTAACGATGACTTATATGGCTATTTGATAAATGTGTTTTCGGTCAATGTAGATAAATGGGATTTTATTCAGTTTCAGATATACAGAAAGGCAGGTTATAAGTTTCTCCAATGTTAGGTATTTCAGATTAAAAAAACCCCAACATAATCAAATTCCATTTATAAGTAGGCTCTTATTGGGAGCGCTACCACATTGAGTTAGAAATTGCGCTGAAATAATATTACTTCGGTATTATAGTGTATAATTTAGCTGAAGTGGCATTAATACGGTAATCAAGTGCGAAAAATGTTGTTTTTATATAACTACTTTAATTTAGTGCAAGAAAGCACTGTAGTGATATAATTACGGTATTACAGTTTGATAGAGTATATAGTGTGAAATAGCGGTGTAATGATATAACTACGGTAACACAGTGTAAAATAGCGGTGTATTTATATTACCTTATGTACTACGGTAACACAGTGTATAATAGAGCTGTAATACTGTTACTACGCTAATATCGCTATCGGTGATAATGGTAAACTTGTGAAGTATGCCATCATTTATTCACCATTACACAGATCTGGTGCGAGATATCGCCGTTACGTGGGTAATTCTCCATCTCATCACTGCTGCCTATTGTATAACCGATCTCATTTATTCCCAACATTCATTTCTTCACTCTATCAACACACACAGTACTGTTATACGTTACCCTACCCAACCATTAGCATGCGAACACATGTTTCCAATTTTCATATGAAAATGTAATATTTATGTCGATTTAATGGGTATAAATGATGTCTACGTTAGTCCGTCTGTTGAAATGTACTCAAAACGTTGCTTTCATATTTGAAAATTATTCTCATTTTTCATTTGTAAAAAAGCGTTTCACATGAAAGCACAGAGAAAGTATTTGTATGTAAAAGTTTTGAATAATGAAGGCACTTAGCTAGCCTTCGAAGTGATGCATTAGACACTATTAGATCGTGCCACCACGTGTTACTACGGAAATTTATCATACTTCGTAAGGCAAACATATGTAAAACTCCATAAATAAGTTTTATTTGTCCGCCGGCTAACCCTGCATATATGATGTTTCCATTGGCGATTTATGGAGGTGGCAGGGTTCGTTTGCAGTTAATGTTTCTCTCTAGTACAATGACAAGCATTAGGTTAACATGTACAATTGTAATTAGAGTTAATGATGTCATAAGGTACATGTACCTGACATTTAAACCGAATCCCTTTACAACAGCCTTTTTGCTTTAAGTATCACAAGACAGCTTGGTAGATCAACGACACACACATGATTACTCAGTACTGTTGTAGCTTGGGTAGCAATATCATCGGTCCCAATCTGGGAACGTTACCAGTTGGCGTCCTCCTCGACTTGCATGAAGCTTTTAACTTTAAGGCAAGTCTTTAAAGCAAAGCTGACTTCATATTCATCATTTCAGTTTTTTATTTCTATTCTTTTCTTGAATTGTGCCTTTGTTACAGGAGATCCAAGATATGTTTATTGTGAAAATGGTTTACTTCAATGTTGCACTTTAGTCATGTTTCGTAACAAAGTAGTAAATGTCATGCCAGTCGTTGGGATGTATTAAATACCTTACAACACATTTCTACCCTCTTTCCTTTATTTTAGACTGTTTGCATAATAATCCTAAAGATTTTTCTTAATTTTTTCGTTTTTTTAGTTCATTGGTACACGGTATGTGACAAAACCTATTTCAGCTTTCTATACCGCTTTGTACTTGTTGTGTCTTCAATATCCCTAGCAAATACGGACAGATAACAGCAGGGTGTTGGGTCTAACACCCTCACACCTCCACATGGCCGACCTTTCACGGAATGCATCAAATATGTATTCCTCTTTGTCGCAACGGTTTTAACTCCTGTCGCTGTTTTGTCACATGCCTATGATACCAGGTAACATGTGGAATCCCGGGGTAGCCTGTGTAGTTACAGACCCTTCTCCCTGTGTGAACCCGGTCGCGATCAATGACCACTGTGTCTTGCACATGGCTGACGTCTAGTGGTGACGACTATGACCAGGAATCCAGTATCACAGATTCTAAGTCTTGTTAGCTTGACGTATGACAATATGACGTTAGTAAAGCTGACTGCTCTTTAAAACTTGTGAATATTACTGCAAATGGTTCTCGAGTGTGTTTGTATCTAAACAGGGTACATTGACTGTAACTCTTTGTCATCAAGTCGGCCAATTAATGAGCGCATGTAGACAACTTACTGTCGCTTCAGAAGTAAACTGCATCATTTAAAGTGGACTTCAAATGTCACTCTGAGTATAAACAATCACGTCAGTACTTGTATAAACACATTAAATACCGAATCTCTAAAACCATGTTTATTAAACTGTAAACTTCAAAACTATCATTGCTTTCGATACTATGATATGAAATTTTCAAACAGTTTTAAACCAGAATTTGGTGCACACCGGAAGTTAATATGCAAATAGATTTTGAAAGCAGCAATTCGAAATATTTATCACAACTGAAAATCCATATATCAGCCTTATTACATCGTAAAATTACAGGTAATTGGCCCCGACAGGAAATGCGACACCTTTGATTACGTGTTCTGAAAAGTGGGGCATTCCGTTCAGACAGATAATTGCCTAGTATACCATAACAATTAGAGGTGGCCGTTTTCTCTTCCTAAAGGGAGAAGTCAAAGAAACGCCGATTGAATAAGATGTTATTACAGGTGACGTTTTCATATAAACTGTTAAACTGTGTTCATCAGACCATAAACTATGATATATGACAGCATGAATATGTAAACAGTCGATCGTATCTCCTATTTGAAGCCATAAAAATTAATGTTTAATTTGTAAAACATACTTTTTTTAACTCATCGTATTATCACGTGTCCTCTTATCAGCTGACGTAACGACAATCACTGAGACATGACGTCATGGACGCTTCCCACTGTACGTGCGACACGGTTCACCTACTGTGATATTTGAGCATGATTTATGATCCATCCTGTTATCATCTGATGATGGAGATTGGGTGGTGATGATAGCCTCCCTCTGAAGTACACGAATTTTTATAGAAATGTATCAACGTTTGTGTAGTTCTTCAGAACTGCTATAAATTTAAGATTTTATACTCTTTGTACGGCCGATGTTTGGGTTTATGTTGCGTTCTATAGATGGTTGAAGGCGATAACCGCCGACCCGTGAAGGAAACCTACCCAGAAATACATAAAATATACAAAACTAACATAAAATATACATTCTGTTTACAATTCGGGTCAGAATAAGTGCACTGTTCACAGCAAGGGAGAATGTTATCACATACAAGCTTGATAGACACCGGTTTACAGACACATACAAAGCGAACCTGTAGTTACTATGACAGCTTCATAAAAATATGAATTATAATCGTGTCATCTGTGCATAGTTTGACAAATTCGTTCAACATACACACTGCATATGAATTCGTTTCTGTTCTTCTTTGGTGAAGTTACTTTATCAAATTACAAATGTGATGACAACTTTGAAGCGTTATTTACCGTTTCATTTCCATTTACGTGAATATTTCATGGTAATGAGAGGAGAACCTACGAGAGAAATACTATTTATCATAAATGTTGCATGTTAAATGAATTTGTCATTTATATACATTTCTTCCCTGCCGTAAATAGTTACATTGAGTACCGATAAAGATAGGTGAAGTAAAACATCATCATAATACAATTCAATAATTGTCATCTAATAAGAAAGCTATGCATTCTAAAAACTAAAACGTAATTACTTTTCTGTTTTCTGTTATCGTAAGGCAGACAATTCGTCGGATCTACAGCGGAAAAGCAATTTTTAAAAGTTAGAAGTCTTCGAAAACGGTCGATTTCTGAAACATTGTCGTTATACTTTAGAACTAGATGTCTGTGACGTTGCTTTCTGATACATTTTTGTCATACTGAAATATTTGAAGGTATGAACAGTCGTTTTTTAGTGCGTTCTTGTTATAATGAATTAGAAGTCTACAAATTGTCAGTTCTGAAGCGCGGTAACTTTGTGGATCACTATTTATACTCTCGACGGTGCAAGGTTTATGGAATAAATTCCTGAAAATTAAGCAAAACGTAGTTAGTCAATAAATACAGTAGTTCTGCATTTACATGCTAGTAATTAGGATGTGTCGTACGTTTTAACATGTAGGACAGTTATTAATTCGTCCGGACATACAGTACAAGGGCTAGACACAATGACTGACAACATAACAGAATGGCAAAGATTTACGAACAAGTTCATGACCGTGAAAATGAAGCAGAAACTAGTTGGTCAATAACTGCAGTAGTTATATATGTACATGATAGTGATTAGGATGTGTCGTACGTTATAACACGAAGGACAGTTATTAATTCGTCCGGACATACAGTACAAGGACTAGACACAATGGCTGACAACATAACAGAATGGCAAAGATTTACGAACAAGTGCATGACCGTGAAAATGAAAAACGACCATGAGACATTCCTAGTCATTATCCTACTACAATAAAAATATTACCTTATTGTATACAGTAAACGGTTAAGAAGGTGCAGACGATTTAATGTGACAAGTAGTAATGCTGAAAAACGTGACACTCGGGTGACAAATGTGCCTTACAAATCAGCATTGGTGATATGTTTTGCGTCAGCCATAATCTGAAGTAGATGACTCGTTCACTTGTAAACTAATAAAATAATTTGTACTTTCTTTCTTTCATAGATATACTCAAAGAATTTTAACGAAAAACGTACAAAATCTTTAAATAAAAACAATGTTTCATTTCAACAAATTTTATCCATGATTGTATATTAATTGGATTGAACAACAGATCAGTTCTCTCTTGCATGCATTAGTATACAACAGTATTAAAATTTAAAGTGAAATGAGAAATTGAAAAAAAGATACAACTTATCTATACAACAGATATCAAAAGCATTATATGACCAACATCGCTCTATCTCATCAATGTTAAGTGTTTTCTTGTAACATTAATTATCGTTTATAAGACCTATTGTATCTACGTAAAGAGTTGTCAAAGTGGAGTAGTTATATCAAAGACACAACACGGTTGATTATGTATCATCGCTTAGCTAGATACGTTTAGTAGGTCCGTCCCGCCAATGCTTGTATACTCTGACTGGATTAAAGGATTTAGATACAGGCCTTACCTGTTAAAATATCCCCGTATCCAAGACCGAGGACCCACCCTAACGTCAATCCGCGACTTATGCTTTCTCTCCCTTTCCTCTGCAAACACACATTTCAGTAGTATACTTGAATACAAAGCCTTGTTATCTTTGTTCTACTTACTGATATTCTTATATATTTTCCTGGTGTAAAACAGTGAATAAAGCTTACTACTACGATTAAATATGTCAAGAGATCAACTAGAATGAGAAAAGTATGAACGGAAAGTTATTTGTTCGTGTACCAATATTAAAAGACATAATCAAAACATAACATTCAACATTTTTCTGCTTGTAAACCATCAGTCTCAAAGTTGGGCAAAACCTTGTAGCGGGATTTTATTCTTATATGATTATCATGTTATACCAGTTCAAGCATAAAAGATCTGCTGTTAGAAAGTAGTGTAATTTAAGTTATAAGGGATTGATAGACAACTGTCCACTTACTCTTAACTTTCGCAATATGTTTGGGAATAATTTCGGTATTAATTGTAATTCGTCTGACCTTAATAACCTGTGTTAAGTCCAAAATATATAAAATACGCATATAATGCAGTAGAAATTGTTTGTTTTGTTAGGCTCTTTTCATCGGCATGCTCAATTGTTAAATTTGTGATCCCTTCTTGGTATTTCTAATGATAAGTGCATACCTCTCTTTTCCTTTTCAAATCATCTACTTAAGCCTACAATACTTTGGCGACCGGGGTCGGGTATGATAAGGGTAGCAAATGTTCTATCACTTCAGATAAAAGTATCTTAGTGTGGCAAATATGTGTAAACAGATTTGGTACGTCTTTTCATGTAGAATTATATCATATATTATGTAGAAATCAGAGTTGATTAAATCTGAAAGTGGATTTATCATTCGAGCCTTCTTTTATTCACCCCACCGATATCTGTTGCTTAAGAGATATCATAACGTGCGTATATATGTGTATGTATGTGTATACATATGTGTGACACTTTCTATTCGAAAGGGGCAAATCATATGCAATGGTTGATTTCAACTTAAATATTTTCCCTTATTTTTGATTTTCAAAATAAAAAAATAATCTTTCATTTTGAAAAATTAGCGAAAAAACTCACCTCAAGAAAAACAACGTTCATTAAACCAACTTATTATCCCTGAGCTACTACTTGGGTAGGTTGCAGGGAGACGGTGGCGAAATACTCGCAACCTAATACAAGTGGAAGGTGTTGAAGAGAACACGCCATATGACACCGCGGTATGTGTAATATTTGTTCGTACAGACAGTGACGACACAGGTGTTCGCAAAGTTGAAGTGTGTCCTCACGGGTCCTTGGTAGTAAGACCTGTGGTACTGATGCTGTGGCAGGGTCCAGGTTTTCCCCGTGCATTCATGTTTATGGCTGTATAAATGAACGGAAATGTCTTCAAATGTTTCCATTGCATGGGATGATTGAGCCTATGGGGACTAATTACACCTTGTCATGGTGCAATGGGTCCCTTGCATCCGATGAAGAAGATTTTGGCAATATGAGCCATATTGAGACCGAATTCGACCTTGGATCAATATGAATTATCTGCAGGGCAGCGGGTATTAAGATCCTGTGCCTGACCAGAGAACACCGATTTGGTGCTGACGGTCTGGAAGTGACATCCTTCTCAGATCGAGGATACCCATTGTGCAACATGCTGTGCTTTTGTTACACGCTCAATAGAGAATATACATGTAAACCAACCTGTCAGGGTAAACACAACATTTGTTTCTGTCAGTAAGAAAGCCAGCCCTTGTCAGTTTCCGCTACTCATTGTCATGGAAACTATTCTTGATATTTCTAACTGAAAGCCAAGTATTTCTTCATTGCCCTCGGGATGGTGTGCGAAAAAAATATGTAAGCATATTAGACGCTTAACTGTGTAATGGAACGCCAGCAGGACTTCGAGTCTGCAGGAATACTAATGAGAGTCGGACTTTAGAATTAACTGCTGCTGGCGTGTATTGTAACTGTAAAGGAGTATGATAAGAAATGTGATAATTTTTTAACAGCATTATGTGATATTATCGCTGCGGTAGAGGCACTAATCAATCAAAAGGATTGTCATAAGTTGGAAGGTGTTTTTGTTTGTTTTTCGTTTGCATTTCTGTCGTTTGATTGTTTTAGTTAAAGGTTCAGTTTAGCTTTAATTTCTGCACCCCGTCTATGCATCCCATTTAAAATCACTTCACGTCTTTAATCATGTAAAAGTCAAGTCCTCAATCCCCTTCCCCTAAACACAGACAAAAAAAAGTATCGTTAATATCCTTTTTCTATAATCAATAAAAAAAATGCATATCATCACAACACAATCATAAATTTTATCGGAAAATAAAGTTTAAAAACGTTTGTAATTGTTTTTTAACTTCGACAATACTTGTCAAGTCTACATAAGTAACTATCTTAGCCCCAGTATCAGTCACTTGTGTATAATGCTAACACTCGTGAAGTATCTGTAGGCTTTAGGGTGACTACGGTCAATGAAAGACTTTTATAACCCCCTGTAAATCTCTTTTTACAGTATTTGGGAATAGCGCACTTTACATAGGACGGCAAGTAAATACATTTAACATTGAAATAGAAAACTGAATCTCAAAAAACCTACTTAAGTTACAAATCCATATTTATATACAATAACACTGCCATTGCTTAAACTGCATCGTGATTCATAAAATAGTTTGATATCTTTAAGTATTATTAAAAAATATGTCCATCTTGCTTTTTTCTTGTGTGTATTATAAACATGTATGTATATCAAGGTGTGATTGTGTGTACACTTAGACTACAATACCCCTACCTACTGACATCTGCATACCGTGGGGTTGTGTATAGAGATACAACAGACGGTTTTATATCTCACGGTTGATATATATACCAATAAATATTTCAGTTCGGACTGGCAGAACAGGACACCCGGGGTAGGCTAGCCGTGTTTTGTCCGGGTAGACTGTATGCTACACACACGGGGCCATATTGTCGTGTGTTTAACACAATACAAAAGTCGGCTGGGTTTGGGACAATTGCTAGATCTTTATCACTGCTTTAATTCCGCTCATATTAGGAGACTGGCGACTGTAAGATTATCTCTGTCCACGGTTTACATAACGTAGACCTACCTGATGTCGGTCTATCCGTAAAGCCTCGCAGTGTGGTAGGGCTAGATATCCTATAAAGCTTTATAAGTTTGTCGCTTTGTTCATAATAAGAATTAAGATTATGCAAAACTTAAGAATTCCGTCTTATTATTCTATTCAACAACGTTGACATGTCAATTTCAATTATCAGATGTTTATTCGAAACACAAACAAACTGCGTGATACATTTAAATGTAAGGTTTATTCGTCGCCAATTACATATTAAGAATTATAGGAAGAGCTGCCGTTTATAAAGCTATCCCGTTTAAAATATGTTTTTTTTCGCAAGAAGCCCTTATCTCTGACCATTGTTTATTCTTTCGTGACCCTTGATGTAACCCGATCTAGCTTATGACCATTCTTTGGCTGTCCCTGATCGAACACCGATTTAGACTCTGACCACTCTTCAGTTGTCCGTGAAAGGAAGACCGGTCAAGACTCTGACCATCCGTTGATTGTTTTCCATTGTCCGCACATCTATTAACTAAGTGCTTTAAGTTCCCATACGAAAGTACTTTAAGATATATAATGTTCTCTTAAATACTATTTAATTGTTTGTTTTTACATTTTATTCCCGCTAAAGTTCACAGTGCAGGACACAGGCATAAGCGTTGTGAGAGAGATAGGCCAATCAAACGCATTGCTTAGCGAGTGCCCAGAACACTTTCGCTGCGGAATGAATTCGGTTCAGATCAAAGTCTGTTAGGTTTGGTATTTGACTTCCCCAAGTGACCCTTTGTAAAGAGCGCGATAAACTGATAGACATGTGTCTATTCATTGTAAAGACTTTATACAGATTTTTTCAAACACCGAGAGCGCCGTTCAAGTACACTACTTATGCATATGATGCGTGACTCGTCGGAAAAATTAAACAAATGAAATTTGCTTTCTATTGATAATTATAAAGGCAGAAAGACAAAGAGTAAATCGGAAGGAACATTCTTTGAATTATGTCATAATTTTCGTTCTTAATTAGGTAAATTCGACCACCAGCGTGCTAACCTATATTGCCTTTAACCATGAACTTGGTGTAATGCTGGAGGAAACGGAAGAATTTGATTGAGTCGGAAAGATAAAGGTAGTTTAACCCCTCAAAACTAATTGAATTAAGGAATAATGGTTATTGGGGTACACCAGCCCGGCCGAAGGAGGAAGTCTTGGTTTGATTAGAGACCCCATATGGTAATTGTAGCCCTTCAGCCCTCGATCGTTCAGTCCCTGTCATGATTTGTGGTAGGATGTCAGTGTAAGTTACCGGACTTCCTCACCTCCGCTTCAAGTCTAATTCGACAAGCATAAAGCACCTGTATGAACTTATTAGGGTTGTTCACACCTCGTTTGAGAGCCATGCGTGGTTCGCACATGCTCTGGACCCGGTATCGCATCCTTTCGCATCAACAGCTTAACGTAATATCGATTATCGTCTATAAATGAGTCACTAATTTCAAAATATTAATTGGGTAGTGTCAATTAGCCAATATCCAGAGATGTAAAGGACACCAGACTTGTTGATTTATCCTGGGGACAAATATATATGTCTGAAATGCAATGTTTTTCATGTTTAAGTCGGATGAGCAGACTTTAAAGATTAGTGTTCGGTGAAGGGCATGAGAATTGCAATGCATTTTGAGTTTTTACGACGCCAATGGTAGACATGTTCATAGCATTTCAAGTACGTTGTATTACACAGCACATATGTGCGTAAAATATTTGCAGGACGACAAAGTGCATCTTCATCGCGATACATGAAAAAGTATGACGGATGAACTTTCTTTATCAGGATTTTTCTATTTCTACGGCATTGGGACCTACAAGTTCTTCTCGGCACAAGATCGGATCATTTCTCATACGGGTGATCAAATTGTCTACGAGTCTAATTCTCGTTAGTGTCTAAGATGTTCTACCGTGTCTCCTCCTAGAGGGGGCAGCCGACTCAGCGCTGGTGTATAAGTTTAATGGATCGCTCTCCAGGAGGATGTGACTACTCCAGTACATATATCTAGGAACGTCTCAATGCTAATTGCTCTCGACAAAGCTATTTGCAGCTATTCTCAACATTAAAAGACCTTTTTGTGCCGTCGGTTTTACCAGCGGTAGCATAAACCCAGCTACTTACCAGTTTCAAACAATCTTTAAAACTCCGAGTTCTGAGACGGCTTTCGATGTAGCCAACCCTATGTTGTAGTTTATCTACCTCCTAAATCTCCGGTCGGACCGATTACCCGCATCTACACTCCTTTTCATGTTACAGTTCTCAACATTCTCAAGTCCCCCTCCCCGTGGAATATGGCGGCCCTCCCCACCACACAGGCGCCCGGAGTACGTCAGGAGTCGCTAAGTCAAGTGACAGCTTCATTGGTATCTCAGAATTATATAGCCCCCCGTTTATCTAGTTCTAGTTTTCTCAACTTACAATGTATCTATATAGCTGTAAAACTTCAGACATGGAATATCAACGGCTACAGTGCAAAAAAGAACATGGAAACAGCAACAATAGGTACCTCTCCGTGACTTAACGAGAGCGAACGAGCATTCATAATCCTTCAAAAAACAATCAGTGCTTTGTACAAAAAGGATGGTAATCTGCATATACGAAATATATTAATGTCAAAGCACTACAACATGTATCTCATTTTTCGAAATGTGTGAAAATCAGTGAGTGACGTTTCTTGTCTGCTTGACCTCATCCCATCTTCAAAGCAATTCTCCTTCACAGTTATTAAATGTATGTATGCACGCTAAAGATTGCGTGCATTTTCACGGGTTTTTATGCCATTCATTAGTTTGTAAACAGCTGTTATAGTTTGGTATATATATATATATATATACACACAATCCAGCATCACGTGTAAAACCCGAGATTTATATACTCGTTTTCCTATTTATAGTTTATGTTGACTTTGCATGAAATTGGATTGACTCGCCACCAATCTTTCCGGAAAATAAATCCGTATGTCTACCCGTTGGTTGTTGGAGACTCTTTGCATCGATTTGTTTGAATGGCGACCCTAGTTTAATACCGATGACTTGTGCTTGTGAGGGCATGATCGGGAAGGGTTTTATTCTGCCGTTGGGTCTATTTTTCATGAATTACATTTTTATCGACGACGACGATGGTGAGATGTTGGTATGAACGTGTGCGAGCTATAGTGTCGGGTTTATCTGAGAGGCAGTAAAGATAGATGAGACGCAATCGAAAACTAACAGTTAATTCTAGATCACTCAAATGAAGCTATTGCGAAGCCGTTGGTGTATTTGAAGACAGTATGTACGAATCAACGAGATATCTTTATTTGATAGCAGACAACACCGATAGATGGCGTGGTTTTGTAACAGTTGTACCGTGAGTCATACCAAGGTCCTTAACATTAATTGTCCAAATTCAATTAGTTCTGAAATGGCGTTCGTTATAAAATGCTGTTTCGATACCGATCTACACCGAACCTTTGGTTAACTGATTTTTTTTTAGATCTTTAAAGAATCTCGAATTGACTAAAAATATATCTAAAATGTAGTATTTAGCAACCATAATTATATTACATTGAAAAACACAGAATATCATAATATGAAATTAAAAAAATCGCTTCAATTTCTACACAATGGTAGGTAGTCAAACGGTCTTAAGTCTGTCTGTGGTTTAAACTTTGTTTTATTCAAATTGTGTTTGACAATACATCAAAGAACATGTTTTATAGAACAGAAAAGGAAACAAAAACAAGTGTCGAGACACCTATGTAAATGTGTTACCTGCTTAATAATCAACTTTTCAACACTAGCTGCAAGAATGAAGTAATATGAAGTCTGCCTTTATAAGAGGTTCAAAAATTTGACGAATCTCGAGGGGAAGTTTGGTCTTTCCTGCTCCTGGTTTATCTCGAGAAGGAAGAAAGGGGATGGGGTCCCGCCTGGTTGCAATGCCGTGTTCCGTTACATACACAAAATGCTATTTCGATTGTACATACCTCCCCCGACGTGCGATATGTGTTTCCCAGACACGCGCCCCCGTCTTGTTATGTAGCTAAAGTTACCGGAACACACCCGTTCAATGTTTGTTATGATATGCACATTCATTGACGAGCATTGGTATTCGATCAAGACTTTAGCAAAGTATGTTTACAGTCAGATCGCAGATGTAACCCCATACAAAACACTGTGCTTCCACTACAGCGCTAAATGTTACAAATACAAGCTGTCAGCGCATGTTTACGCTTCTGATTAGTCAATTTTCTTTCTAAACAGGGTTTCGGTTGTAATGTGTGTATAACAAATCTGTGAAAATAGTCTTAACACGTAACAGTCAACGCACGTTCTGATAGCGTATTGTAGTAATGGTAGGGGCGTATCGATAATATATAGGTCAAACATCTTTATATCGTTTTCTAAGACAATCCAATATAAAGAAAATAAGGTTTTAATCATTTATGTCAAAACTTTGCGTTTATATTGGGATTGGTATACATGTACAACAACATGCACAATCTCTTCTTCTGGCACTTGGTTTTCATTTACAAATATATTATTATTCATATTCTCTATTGCCTCGTTTGCTGACGTTTTTGAACATAACAGGTGATAGAAAATGTCAGTTTCTTTCGAAAACGCCGTGCGGCTTTGATGCATTTCATTTGCCCATTGCCTCGTGAGATATCTTGAAAATTACACCATCGTTTCAATATTTCATAGGCCTGCCGTTTATCGATTTTCATTTCAACATTATACTTTTCTTCGTATCCCGTGACGATTACAGTCAATGCTAGTAAAATATTATTTTTCAAAGGTTTCCATCCATTTTCCAATATTCAAATAAATTCTTAAAAACGTGTGTTTCCACGACTGCCTCTGGGAGGATCGGAAGATATTCGCACGCAACAGCGTAACGCTACACGCTACACCTTCTTCCCTGTATCGCACGGTAGATACAAATTAATATCCGTCTCAACCCCCTTATAACTAAATCAAAATGTATGTTGCAACAGTAAATTTCTTATAGCTCCGGTTTGCGGAAATTGTTTATGATTTCATATTTCGTATAGTTTAAACTTATTCCGGATGTATAACCGAACAAACCGATTGGTGAGAGTTTGAGTGTCACGTTCAGTAAGCTAACCAAACATTCTAATGAAAGCAATTTCAAGTAATAGCAAAACAGGAAGATAGCTCCCTTGTCGAGAGCGTGTCAAATTCACCCGGGCGCTTTGATGTTTCCTAGTGTTCAATATTGTAACAAACATCCCGTGTATCTCGATCATAATGACATTCTCAAAAGATACCGCTAACAGCGCCTAAATTGTTGAGTTTTTGGAAAGGAGAAGTATATTAAAAATGCATGATGTATATTATATTTTTCAAGTCCCATCTCGCAAATTTCAATTTATTAGAATCTTTGTCACCCAACTTCCGGTTTACCGTGCTTAACACTCGTTTATCACGTTTATATTCAACCTGCAAACACATTTTCCAAAGGTCTTCGTGACTTCCATTATACAAAACTTGTTTGAAATTATATGGAATACAACAGGTACACGTGACCGCTACATAAAAGCAATCAATGAGCGTTATTTCTCAGCAATATCGTTTAAATTTTTAGCATGACATGCGGCATACCCGCGCGTTTACAATGAGACCATTTCGTGTGCATTGGGGACTGCACGCTTTAAGTCTCTCGTCACGATTCTAAAGACAATTGATCATTAGCGTTAATGAAGGAACAATTTCAAAACAATCGGTTTGTTGAAAGATATTTTTTATTTAGAACAAAACAGTCTCTCATGCTCAGCTGAATTTGCTGAAAATGTGTTTTTGAATTGCCTTCATTTTGTTGAGTGAATATTTTTATGAAATGGAGTTTGAAAACTATTAAATTTCGCTTCTGCAATAATACCGAATTAGGTCGTGTCCCTTGTGTAACGCCGTATCGATGTTGACTGTCACGGGGAACCATACTCGATCATTACGCCTGTTTACTGCTTTCCGATCCAGAACTGTTTGATGAACATTTTTTATGAACATAGCCTTGGTTTTCAGCAGTTTTAAGTCAAGGATTTGCTTCACTACGCAATTCTTTAACATCAGTGACTTGGTTTTGTATTATTTTATGACACCCTTTTGAATAAAAATTGTCAATATATATCAAAGATGAAAACGCCCTTCATTTCCAGACCAGATGAAGCTACGTATATAAACATTTATTTTTAATTACTAAACAAGCAACACTGCCAACATAGCTATAACTACCGATTTGATCATTGAAACATTTGATAAAATTTCAATACATCCTGCCCAATATATGGGGTTCTGAAGATATAACATGACTTTGCTCTTTTTAATTTTGCATACATGAATTTCATTTAGTCCTTTTTTTCCTCAGGTTCCTGATTTTTTTGCGGGTAGTCCGGTTTCCCTCCACCACACAATCGTGGCACATCGTTAAATGACCATAGCTGTGAATAGGACGTAAAACACAAACAATCCACGGAGTCCAATTAGAACGACTTTATATGATAGGAAAGGTTTAACATTGTATAATTGCCTGAACACATTAGAGAACCCGACTAAAAACCTTACAATAACAATATCACCGAACCGTTTAGGACAATCATTATAAAAGGCACTCTGCACTGAAGGCTGGTAATGAAAATCTCAATGATATTGAGCCGTCTAATCCGAGCCGATCATACTTGTACATTACCTTATTAATTTAAAGCTCAGACATTTTGGCGTTGTTGGACAAAAGACGTTACCCTCCCTTGATCTTACAGGTCGCTTATAGACTCTGAGATAGCGCTGTAGATCATTATAGACACAATAACATGCAGGTTATTAGCCGGTTGAGCGGACAAAGTGCATGGACATTGTAATACGGCCCGGCGCGGCTCCGGTCGCCAAAACATCTAATCAGGTGTGCTATATAAGTAAAGATATGCATATATGATATACAACATCAAAGCGTTCATGCCCCAATGATCAGCATTTATTTATGTACGTTAAGACGTGATTAGGACGTAGAATTCGCACAACGTGTATTATTTAATCAGAGATAGTATATGACATCATTACTGCAGAATACAAAGATGAGAATGATTGTGGGGTTTTGTTGTACCGATTTTAAAGAGACTATGTGTATATTGTATATATCCAATAACATGTCTCAGAAAGAAAACAGACATATTTCTCAAGTCAAACCATTGGTTTAAAGCTTGACAGTTTTAAACAGTATCATAATATTGTTGCAAAGGTATTTCTGATTGCATGTACATGTATTGTTGTCGATCGATGGGTATAAACTATAAAAAAAAGGTTCTTTTATCTCGTCTGGAGTACAAACAAAGTTTATGACATGCATGTTCTCCTTAATGCCCTTGATTGACCTATACCAGAGTAAAATAAGCTCCCTTCTTATATGTTTTCTAGCATCACAACCCATTTTTTAAATCAAGCCTCGACCGTCATTTTACAAACTCAAATGAAGCTCTATCTGTCGAACAAACCTTCCTTCTCCTCCTCTGACATAAATCTTCAAATTGTTGAAATTGGCCAATATCCTGTAAAGAAGGAAAAGTAGATTGACAAGTGTATCAAGCTTCGTTAAGTTAGATTTTAAAAGTTGATTTAGTTTATAACCCTACAGTAAGAAAGTTGTGTGCCTGAGAGTTGTAACTCTTAACGCAAAATCACATATGATTCGTTTTAATTTCAATAAATCAAGAGAGTTTTACCCCCAATTTTTTTTTAATTGATTTTGATAACGCTTTAATGCTGAGTTTTCGTGTGTTTGGGAAATCTTGCGTTGATATTTCAGGAGCATTTTTCGAAAGCGACGGTCATTCACAAATTTTCACGACGCACACGGCTTTGTAGCTTTGTGTTGTTGACAAAATGGTGGGCATTTCACTGTTTACACAGTGCGATTGACGAGGGGGTCGGCGGTCTACCACGCCCCTATCACTATCATCCTCTAAACACAGAGAATATATTACACATCCCTGTGCCGCTATTCAATAAACAGACCAACCTGAGACTGTCAAATGAACACTCAAATCATGTAGAATATTGTACAGGGTCAAAACGAATGGCGGTGTACAATACCCGCTCGGCACTGTGTAAATGTAGGGGGCGTCACACAGCAGGAAGGCAGTAAATGGTGGGGCGTGGTTGGAACAGACACGGGATGAATACGAGGGGGCGGGACGCTACCCGGAACAGCATTCTACCTATAAAACCTAGAGCCGGGTTAAAAGGATACAACGATTTATCATTTACCGAAGTAAACCTAGAGGGTAAAAGTGATTCATCTTGTCACTCTTTTTACACAATAATAATGTACTGCTAAAACAAACGATTCATTCTTGAGATTTTCGTTCGAGGTAATTACCGTTTATACAAATATATGAATGGAGATTGGTTCTCTCCGCAAAGCATCTTTTGCTGATGTACACGATTTTGTTTGTTTCGTTCCGTATAAATCTTACCGAGATTCTATTTTTCTCGTTACAGGGCTGGAGTGCGCGTGCACAACCCAGGAATGCATGGACCGGAAGATGACAACGTGTCGGGCGTCGCACTACTGTTACAGCGAGACGATCGATGACCCTCTGTTTAGCCATCTGACATCCCGGGGATGCATCGACAGCAGTACGCCCTTGCTGTGTGAAAACCGTCGCCCTGCCAAGCTGAGGGCCGCGTGGCCAGTTCTTCACTGCTGTAATGATAAAAGTTTCTGTAACAAGGACGTGGTGCCCACACAGCCGCCACGACCAGGTAAATATCGTGCAATGTTACATATTGAACAACATACACACATAGACTTAATTTTACACGTCTAGATGCAAACAGTCTGCAGAACTCGGTGCGAGTAGCCTGTAACTTGCAAAAACCCATGCAAATACACTAAGCATTACATGTAATTAGGTCGGAATGTAAGGACAGGTAGCAATGACGTTGTACAGTATGATATAATTTACAAAACACTTGCACTTCTGCGTTCTTGCAACTTTATTGACAAAATAGCAATACTATTGAACAACAGGGTGCAATCAGTATTAACCATTGCACACCTAGTTACAAACTACAGCATACACATTTAATAACTAGCAAACACGTACACCAAGGCTTATTATTTTTATATATGCAATGACGCCGCGTATTGTATAACTTCCGTGTAGGCAAAACAAGACCAGTATTTGGCAACGTTCTTGTATTTTCACCATCTCCAGCTGTTCGAACAAATTGTAGTAAATTGCAACGGAATACCAAGTAGTATCTAGGCTATTTAGATTTTACTTAAAAAAAATATCTATTTATTTTTGTAATACAAATAATGTTGAATTACCTTAATGCGTAGGAAGCAAGTGCAAGCGAAAACTTCTCATACTCAATTATCAAGTCGTGTAACCAATACACGGAAAAGATATAATGCATTATAATACATGCTTACTAAAGTCTGCACAAAGTTTCAATTCTCAAATATCAATATTTTCAAAATTAATAGTATTTGTCATTAGTTTCCTTCACACTGTTAAACATCCAATTCACCGTCGATACAATCATGGTAGAACCCTGGTATTACCAGCCATCACACTCTGTACTGTGTGAAACAGTTAGCTGCTTCAATTGTTAAAAGAACACAGGACACTGTTTGAACTGTTTTAACGGACTTATTTACATAGGAATATCTTTGTAAGTTGATTGCATTGCACGTATTAAGGTAATTTCCGAGGAATCGCCAATTCCCAAGCTTTGCCATAATTTTGACATTACGTAATGACAGCAGGGCTGATGGAGAGGCATTTTACCACACAATGGAAACGTTGATTAAAGTGTAATAGTATGATCCGTATTAACTGTCATGTCAACCCACCCTTTTAAAAGCATTGGTAATTAAATTCCAATTATTAGCAAAGAAGGAATGGCTATTGTAAGCGTGTCATACCATGTATATACATTACATCGTAAAAATGACTTGTCGGTCTTCGTAATATTCTCAAAGAAATTCGAAATAACTCCAGTCATCATGGACATGTTGTAGACAAGACTATGGGGTACAAGATGGTAATGGTTGTAGTTTTAAAACAATTTAATGATGTACGAACTATTTTAAATAATTTGACCGTTTTTTCATGAATTAAAATGTATGTGTTTTCAGCTATACCCTCTAAACATGCTGATGCATGACGTCATACTAATATTTGTCCTGTCTCTAGTTCCGTTTTCCTTTCTTTTTACAGTACCGAAAGTTGAAGAACCGGTGTACGAGGATTTCAACACTGAGCCTACACCACAACCGGCCGGATGTCCGAACCAGCATGGGACCAACACCTCAAACAATATGATCAATCCTATCTACATAGCAGTACCGGTTGCTGGAGTCTGTGTTCTCCTTGCTCTCATCATCTTCGCTATGTATCTCTTGCGCAGGCGCACAGACTACTACGAGCGGTACCAGTATCCAAGGACCGTCTCGGTACCCCAACATCATCAACATTGCAGTGACGCAAAGTGTGCGAACGCATGCAAACTAAACAGGTGTACGGACAGTGAGCGATCGTCCTCGGGCAGTGAAACAAAATTATTCTTATAGGGTTGGCTGATGTAATCACCAATTACTAAACACATTTTACCGGCTACCCCACAACACAGTCTGTCAAAGTGTTTGACACGCTCACCAGAACGCTTGACACCTTACAAAATGGTTCTGGTTATATGACATGACTAGGGGTTTAAATCTGACTTCAGACTGTGGCCTATTCAGGGAAGTGCTAATACATCACGACGGCCAATATGTGATCAGCTAAAATACGAAACGTTTGTTCCCAACAAACAAGTGGAACGAACTACAGCTGGAGTAAGTTTTACTGCCTCGACTGAATAGGCATGTATGTGACTGATATTTTGCTAGAAATGCAATATTCTTTCTGGTTAAATGTGAAACATAAACTAAAAAGATGGCGAATTTTCATACAGTGACATCAAATTTTTCGATTTTTCACGCACATTTTCAAATCCATTTGCTACCGGGATCGTCCGGGCGGCACCAAAAAACCCACAATAGTCTTGATAAGAAACAATTGTGCAATTGATTAATTGAAAGAGGCTATAAGTTAACCCCATATCCACGTGATGTTGCTCGCTCAAAGATGCAACATCTCGGAAGTGAAGGTAACTTGGAAGACACACAAGAAAGGGTAGCCAACGCGGACAATGTCTCATTTATGTATCAGTGTACATATGTCATTTCCGGTCACGTGTCCTGCATTAATCTAATCGTTAAATATGTTCCATAATTATTTATAGAGAGTGAGGGTGAAACGCTAGAGGAACGAAATACGGGCGACGTGCACAAGAAATAGAATGAAAGGGAAAATGTATGACAGTATTTGCAGTAGAGATGTTGTGCTGTAATGATGTATAATATAATGAGTGAACGGATATTGATATGTGATGTATGGAAAGTGTGTGTCATTATATTGAAGGGTTGAGAGATAAGTGGTAGCGATGTCTTACGTAAAACTAGACGAAGGATAGTAGACGAGTGTCAATTGTGAAACAAGTGTGATGAAAGTGACTCTAAATTGTCATTGTACTCCATCTATTATGTCAAGTACCTGCTGCTGTTACTGTGTACATAACGCCGATCTCTAACTAACAGCCAGGGCACTGTGTTTACCTCTTATATCTGTTTGTCGTTGTTGTCCTGCTGTCAGCCACAAATCAAACACTCAAATGACTCCGATCACGTCTCGGTTAATCGGAATCTCGAGAGACCCGAGAATATCGTTGATCAAATGCTCGTCTTGCTAACAGATAACTTGTCCAGGAACATAAAATCTCCTTACAAAAGCTATACAAATATATGGAAGAAACATACTTCATCATAACTTCATGAAAATCCCATGATTCCGGGACAAGATGGGTTTCGTTTTGCAATCAAATCTGCACTTTAAATGGCATTTTGAACGTAATTTGTTTACTAACTGTTGAACATTTTCCAGCTAAGCATAAGAAAATGAAGGCAGCAAAGCGCGTGGATGTTTTATTGTTTTGTATCGTGTTTCTGGCTCTTCATGTAAATATAGCATCAATGTAATCCTCAGGGTAAGCGAATGTCTCAAACACACATCTACTGCGCATGCTCCGAACTTAACAGATATTGAGAATAGAATAATATTACATAAAACGCAATATCGTATATATTGAAGAAATCAAATCAATCAAAATATAACTTAAGTTGCTGTAATTTTATCATTGGAAAATTTCTGTGCGTACTTTTGACATGAACGAATTGATATCAAAATATTCGAGAGCAGAACAGAGTTCGAGCTCGCGCAGTTTAAAGGTATAATGTAAATACATTCACACAAGAAAAATATTGTACATTTGTAAATAAATATATATCTCGTGATGTATATAGTTTTAAGTAGTTACTACGGTAACGCTATTTGAGCGGTTGCCACGGTAACACATTCTACTGTAAGTGCTTATATCGTCTTGTCTTTCAACTGCTATTATATAAGGGACAATACTATTTTTGAATTCATTTACAGTTATTTCATTGGTCTATGGGATTTTTTTTAATTTTATTTTTTTATTAATATAGTTTGATCTGTTGCTGGACTAGTCAGTTCTATGACGTCATTGATGTCGGACATTTAATCACTAGATGTGAAATATATAGTGATTTTTTTCCTGATCCCTAACAGATATTTCGAAAGGTTCAGAAGCACATTTTTTGAAAGAAACAAACATTTTCCTCTTGTAATATTGTTTTTTTATACACGAATGCAAATTTAGATTAATATATAATTCAGAAATGTCGGTCGATTTCATTACTGGAGTATAGGTCAAATTAGTGCATTCTATTAAAAAAACTGCGCCTTTTCATCACAGCAACATAATTAGACCATAAATACAAATGTATACAGAAGATGTTGTATCCTTCAGCGATACCGACGTGGACAAGTGCAATGTTATCCCGTACAAGTTTCTCTTCATAAACTAGAAGGAGTAGAATCTCAAAAAATGATACAATAATGTTAGGCGTTATTGGACAAGCACCTGTTGACATACAGACTAAGTAGGCCTAGAGGTTGTCAATCATACTAACAAGTTTTTTTTTTTTTTTTTTTTTTTTTTTTTTTATTCATTTTAAAATAACTCTAAATCATAGAATTAACAAGTTTTTATCGAAAACCGACAGGTCGCAAATTTCGGCTTCCACTATTTTTTTTAGTTTTTTAAATTTATATTTTTATAGTTTTATTAAACACTTTGATTTTCATTTCATAATTCATCTTTTATAGGAACAAAACAGCTACGGCGTCTACAATTACGTGGTTTCCGGTTGTATGTACTTCCGGTCATGCGTTGTATTATGTCCGGAAGGTATTATGCTGACGAATGTTTGATGGAGTCCTAGGGATGGATTTAGTTATTATTATCATTATTTTTGCGCAATAAGCGATAATCAAATGAAACTATTGTGATGGATGGGGAAAGGAGATTTTAAATAAAATAAAATATACAAGTAAACTTTTACGTGTTTTATTTTTTTCTTACGGAATTTTCTCCATTGTCATGATGTTCAATTACATAGTGTATATCGGCATTGGAAGTTAAAACGATGTCAAATACGTGCTTATAGGTTCATTTTGCACGACCAGTGTAATATGTATGTGATTATAATCATTTCGCTAGTTTTTCTATATAGATCTGTATACAATCTACATTTAGCAACTGGACGGAACTATTTGGAAAAAAAGTGTTGAATTATAATATGATACTCGGTAACTTATTTGTGTCGGATGAAATGGGCTAAGCAAAAAAATATATTAAACGTTAAAAAATGCATGAGACACTAAACAATGCCTAAATACACATTAAGTACACAATAACACATTATACTTTTGCGACCTGGAGGGTGATAGAAATCTAGCTGATTACTGATCCTCACAGAGAGACGGTCAGGAAGACAAACAAAAGAAATTCGTGCGAGGGGCGAAACAAAAGATTGTATCAACCGCTTTAGAAAGACGGGACTGTAGGCCTTAAGTCGATCATTGTGGAGATAAAACATAAACACTAACACCGTTAGGCAGAGAGTCCCGCTACAACAGTTATCTGCCCTTTGATCTGCTCTCGTTGCACGGGTTCACAGATATGAATAAACCAAAATATGTTCTGCGGTACTTAGGTTTCATATTAGGCACAGAAACATATTTCTACAATGATAAAGGGCAAACGTTTGCGGCATTCGGGAACAAAAATTCGCTACAATGACATGCGGTCCAATGCAGAATGCTTTAAAATAACGGTATGGGGAATATCTATAGCTCGAAACACGGTTGAATGCGCGGGGCGTGCACCGTTTCAGTGTCTACTGCGCATACAATGGTGGTTCGGTAACGGCCATTGTCAGATGACACAGGGCATTGTTTGGGACACATTGTTTTAGGGACCGACAGGTGAACTAGGGATCGATGACGTAAACACTACAGCGTAACATGCAGACACATGTATGGACCCCATTACGTTACAAGCACTCTAGCGGAAGAAAACGCTGTAAAGTAGGATATTCATTTGTGAAAAATGTATTTTTTTTAACATCCAATGTAGCGTACAGATCTTTAGAGAAGATCTATACCACTGACGGAAATATACGACAATGTTAATGAGTACACATCACTTAGTCACTGCCGTTTGATGTCCAAATCATCAACTAAGCAGTTTTTGATTAAAGAGGGTCAAGCCCAATGGCACGGCTCTGTGCCCAATAAATCATTTTCTGAGTTGAATAAAAAAAACATATACACGTTTATCTATATATAAATTATTTAAATATTTTATAATTAAAGTAATATAAATAGATAACGTCTTTTTTAAAATTGATATATATTTCAATTGCGTTCATTGCCACCGCTTTAAACAATATCGAAGATGAATCTTCCTGTCGCACAGGCTTTATGCTAAAGTTGATTAACGTTCTAGATTATTTCAGCTATTGTTGTTTTCGAAGATATCGACATGTATATAGACCCATTTCAAGCTCGTCATACTTTTTTTTATTCAAAACATCATCGCGCTGTCACCTTTAGTTCTTCATTGCAAAGTTGCAAAATCTTACGACGAATTTTTTGTTTCGTTTCCAAATCCATAATGTAAATATTTGTTTGATAATGCACAAAACGTTATCATAACATACATATTATTTACAAGTTAAAACACGAGGTCGAAATCTGAATTTGGCTGTTATAGTTTCCAACGAAATTAGAATTCAACTTAAGTAGATAGGACACAAAAACGCAAAAGGTAGCATATCATGAACTGACACAAAAAGGGGGTGAATTTAGGGGAATTCACAATCATCGTTATAAAATATCTCCAAACAGGTTATTTGGTTCACACATACAAATATGTAAGCATTGGTCAATTACGAGTCCGAACCTAGATAAAACAGCAACTGACCGTGGCAGCACGTTACCACACGAGTCCAAATCTGGTTAAAAAGCAAATGACCGGGGCAGCACGTTACCACACGAGTCCAAATCTAGTTTAAACAGCAACTGACCGTGGCAGCACGTTACCACTCGAGTCCAAATTTAGTTTAAACAGCAACTGACCGTGGCAGCACGTTACCAAACGAGTTCAAATCTAGTTTAAACAGCAACTGACCGTGGCAGCACGTTACCAAACGAGTTCAAATCTAGTTTAAACAGCAACTGACCGTGGCAGCACGTTACCAAACGAGTTCAAATCTAGTTTAAACAGCAACTGACCGTGGCAGCACGTTCCCACACGAGTCCAAATCTGGTTAAAAAGCAAATGACCGTGGCAGCACGTTACCACACGAGACCAAATATAGTTTAAACAGCAACTGACCGTGGCAGCACGTTCCCACACGAGTCCAAATCTGGTTAAAAAGCAAATGACCGGGGCAGCACGTTACCACACGAGTCCAAATCTAGTTTAAACAGCAAATGACCGTGGCAGCACGTTACCCCACGAGTCCAAATCTAGTTTAAACAGCAACTGACCGTGGCAGCACGTTCCCACACGAGTCCAAATCTGGTTAAAAAGCAAATGACCGGGGCAGCACGTTACCACACGAGTCCAAATCTAGTTTAAACAGCAACTGACCGTGGCAGCACGTTCCCACACGAGTCCAAATCTGGTTAAAAAGCAAATGACCGGGGCAGCACGTTACCACACGAGTCCAAATCTAGTTTAAACAGCAACTGACCGTGGCAGCACGTTACCACACGAGTTCAAATCTAGTTTAAACAGCAAATGACCGTGGCAGCACGTTACCACACGAGTCCAAATCTGGTTAAAAAGCAAATGACCGTGGCAGCACGTTACCACACGAGTCCAAATCTAGTTTAAACAGCAACTGACCGTGGCAGCGCGTTTCCATACGAGTTCAAATCTAGTTTAAACAGCAATTTCAACTGACACAAAATCAGTGTCATCACCTGATCTCAGAGAATCAAACGTTATAAAAAGGAAAATTACGACGTAATAGTAATCGTGCTTTTTTAAAACAAACATCGTGTAGTGTGAGAAAGTATCGGTCTACACTGAGTGTGTGGTGTATGATTCGCTACCCGTATATTTCAATCTCACAGTCGTAAACTACGACCCCAGGCAGACACTCAGGTGCTGTACGTTGGATTCATTTCGGTAATTGCTCTGAAGAATGTGCACGGAGAAAGTGTCATTAGTGGGCCATGTGTCTGGAGGGACCACCATATGATACGAGGCCACACAAGCGTCTTTGACATACTGATCCCAACAGTAAGAATAAACGTTAATTTTACACAGACTACTCAATATAATGTGAGGTCCCCAACTTAGACAAATATATATTTACATGATTCTTAATGTATAAAAAAAACCCACCAGATTATGTAACATGATACTAAAAACCTGATCACTTTCGCCCAGTCAAACTTTCGCCCTTCGCCGGTAAGCCAATATTCACCCTTTGCTAATTTCACCCCTTTAATTTAATAACTACATATGGATGTATATGATATCTTTATACATTGTACACTACAGATATTTGTTGTATTGATTGATTAGCCCTCATTACGGAGGGTGAAAAAGGCTAAAGTAAACGGTAAAACTGTTTTTCTTTCTGATGAAAAAAAATGCCGTTATCAATCTTGCATCAATGTTTTAGATATATATGTATATTTAGCTTGTTGTGCTCTGACACCAAGACCTCTATTGCATAAAGATTGGAAAAGAGTGTTTTTCTTCTTCTCAAGATACTGGATCGTCGTCAAATAATGGCTCACCCGCAGTGTCGTGTCAGCCCATCTCGTAGATACGCCTCGGTTTTGTACAAAGTACCAATCTGAATGGTAGGCGCTGTCACTGTGAAGATACTCGGACTGATAGGCAGCTTTCGGAGACGTTTTACGGCCTACGTCGAAGGCAATTTGTGCCGCTAAAATGTAGAAAGTCCTTCGTTGTCACTGTCATGCAAGCTCAAGAACAGGCTAGCGATTTATCTGATCAAGAATACCTTTAATCGGTATACTTTCAGACTAGTTTCCAAGGCTAGTCGCCATTACTTAACAGGATCTCACGTCTGACATGCGATGTTTCACTGGCGGTAATTGCAGTCATCAGGAAATAGAAATTCTTTGCTTTCATGAAATTTCATGACTGAAGAAACCAGCACTGAATGTGAATGGAAATAATTTGTATTCACAATCCAAATATAAAGAGAAGCATTGTAACATCGCACAAAAACGTCCAATCTGATAAAAGTTGTTTACCATGAGATTTTTGTATTTACTTGTCAATGACGGAACACTCAGTGTTTATCTGTCAACATATCAACGACTTAATTACGACAATTTTAGAAAAAAAAAAAACATTTCTGTCTGATTCCTACGACGGTGCTGACACCCGTAAGAAAATTTCATTCGCATACAAAAGATATTGTCCCTCCCCATGACGATATATCTCACTTTCGCTGGTCACCAGCATTTCTACTGACAAACGGAGTCGTTTAGAAACAGTGCCATTCACACTTGACATTGGGAAAGATGGTCTGATAAGATAAATCTAGTGAGATTTTCTCAATTTGAATTTAAATGTGCCAATATCACTCTCGACAGATTGGATGGTAACAAGTCCTTCTGAAATGACAGATTAGTTTCACTGCAGTGTTAAGTTTATCAAACAGCCATTGACATGTTGTATTTGTTTTTGCAAAACTCTGAAGGAAGATATCTGCCAAGCCGACTCTTTTATTACAGATAATATCCTAACATAAAGATGATGCAATCATTTTCATTAATATACTTTAAATTTCAGTAGGATATTATAAACACCACGTAGATATCATCGACTTCAGATAGATACAATTCACATCTGCTATGTACTTTATATGTATCAATATAAGTGGCATGCTACCAATATCGGTAGGATAATACCAATATTAATAAAACAATATCTATAACACTATTTATTTTACTAAAGATATGACAAACAATCGACTATCAATATCAATAAAATGCTATCAAAATCAGTGAAACACTATCAATAAAACTTAGGTTCTATCAAAATCTGTAAACACCTTCAATAAAATTATATCAAAATCAGTAAGCGACTCCGTATACAGTAAGTAAAAATATTCTTAGTTGTAGATGAGAACCATATTGGTGACAGAAGTGATCTTCATCGTCAAAAACATTTTTGTGTGGGGTGTTTTAGTGGCTGTCTTAAATCATTAACTTGTTAATTTAATGTTATGCTCAGACAATTTGAATTTCTTGAAATTGCTATTTTCTTAAACAATAATAAATTCATTGCTGAAAGGAATTTGAACAATGATGTGTCCTAGTCGGATTGGGTTTTATTTTGTTTAACGTCCTATTAACAGCTAAGGTCATTTAAGGACATGCCTCCGTGTATGTTGTGTATGCGTGCATGTGTGCCGGATACAGGGTTTGTTGGTGTACTTGTCTTCTTGTGATAGCTCTGATCTCATGCCGGATTTATAGTGCTACCTCACTGAAATAACATGCTGAAGCCACCCAGCACAGAATCCCGCCCGGTCACATTATACTGTCAACGTGTGAACCAGTTGTTGCCATTATTCTAAATGCTAAACGTTAAGCAGGGAATAACAACTACCATTGTGAAGGACTTGGTATGTCCCGGCATGGGGACAGAATCCACGACCTTCCTCACCTGGGCAAATGCTCAACATTAAAACCAGAAGTGAGGTTTTGCCAAGTGATGCAATAGGAACTAAAGGGTATTTAGAGGTAGAAAGAAAGGTAAAGATTCTAAATGTTGCAATGGGTGCAGCAGATTTATTTTGATCGCTTTTGTGTCCCAAAGTAGAGGACACCAAAGCAAATCCCAAATTCTGCAGGCGGTTCACACATTGGTCGCTTCTTACGATATATGCAGTGGGTAAAAGTGTAACCTGCAGGGGGTCCTAAATGGACAAAATGGGGCCGTATGGCGCAGTAAATGTTGATTTTGTTTGGTATTCTGTATCGTTTAACTAAAGGTTGAAATAGGAGCTTCATTATTTCGTGTTTCATCTTTCACGTTACAAGGTGGTAGACTTTACGAGTTGATACCTTGATGGCCACAGTTAACTCTTTTGAGTAGTGGTTCATAACATACACTCTTTACAGATTATTTGATTTGATATGAACGCGATCTCCTTCAATCGTTAAATTCATAATTAAGGGGTTTTACGCAACTGCCTCTCTGTTTTAACAGTAGTTTAAACTATTTGGATTTCTAACTTTTTGGCCCCTAGTATCTCCGATAAGTCCTAGAAGGACGAAACAGATGGATGATAAAGTGTAATGCATTATGGCTTATTGTATTTATTACAACAAATGAAATCACATGTTTGTGTTACGTCAGAGACGTATATAGCATGTCTCTGTTTACGTTCATCTTAGAGCCACACAGTAGTTGGCTCAGCTGGTGTATGCATTTGAAAGCATTTGTTCATTAGAAGTTTTTACAGTTTAAACTTGAACGTTTTATAAATTAAATCTGGATCCATTGTGAAATTTAAGAAAAGTTGATATCACGGACTTACCAAGCACTTTGTAACGAATAACCTTGAACTGCCTTGCAAGATAGTCATTGATAAAAGTGACAACCTTTATGCAGCTCGTGCTCACGTTCCGTCTCGTGGTCAAACCCGACGTTGAGATAGCATCAGCGGCTAATTGATGAGAACACTTCTCTAGTTCGCTAATTGGTATGGTTTGTGTCACCCATTTCGTCTGGCTCCGTATAATGTGTATGACGCCCTCTTCCCGTCCAGACGCCAGTCTACTCTCGTTAGGGACATTACATGCAAAGAAAGCGAAAGAAAAAGTTTCATGTAATTCGGTACGCTGAAGTAATCATATGCTTAAAATTGAAACGAAAGCAGAGATAAAAAAGTATCATGTAATTTGGTACAATGAAGTAATAATGCCTCTAAAATAAAATTGAAAGCAGGAGAAAATAAACTGCGTGTAATTTGGTACGACGAGGTAATCTTATGCTTTAAAATTGAATATTTTTGTCAAAACCCCTATTCGTCATAATTAAGTAGCGGTAACAAAACTCCCTAACGCTGAGCGCCATGGAGGCCGATTCGGCTCCTCACCGGAGTCGGACACCAGGGCCTCGATAAGGCACATATAACAAATTATCGCCACTAACCTGCTTTTAACACTCAGTAATGGAAAGTTCGAATTTCCTATGTGTAGGGGACCTAATGGCGTGTTATGTTTGGACCACACTATATTTTGCCATCGTAATAGTGGGTACCCCGCTGTCAGTAATGGGACTGCCGTATCGGGTTTTAAAAAATGAGAGTTTCAACCTGATATCCATTCGGTGTAAAAGGATTTGTTAACACTGAAGCGGGTAATTATTTAAGAAATCGTTTCCCGATGTATATGATATGCGCGTCGCCAAATAACTATGACATAACACAATTATCCGTGCAAAATTTCAAAACGAAAATAACAATCTTAAACACACATGGAAATTCTCAAATTGAGATCCAGCTTGAGCCGCTAGTGAAGACGCAATTTAATTCCTATATCACATACAAGACTGACTTATAATAGATTCGGGAATTGGTATTCCGGATTTGACGACTTGTAAGGAAGCGGGTAGGTGTATGAACGGCTGTTAATGATTAGTAGGTATTAGTACATAGGGCGCCACGAACCATCCTGAGCCTAGCGTAACGAGCTACAACGATCTAGACATTCGATCCAGGTTCAGAGGACGTCATGAACGGTACTGATCCAGAGCCACACAGATCCAGACAGTGCTGGAGCAAGGGGCAGAAAGGGCCACATACATGTATATCTAGACACATAATATGGTCCCGGTGCAGGGAAGCGACACAGGCCCAAGGGGCACAAAACATATTTCTACTGTGATTTCTTTACTTACTGAAGAATGAGTTGTAGGTGTTACCGTTGATAAGCTACTCCAGAGCCGGATATAAGTATCAGAGGTTGAATATATTTTATCGTCCTGGTGATAAGGACGTATCCAGGGTTTTCTATCAGAGAGCGACGAAATTACACGGTTATTAGGACCCTATCACCAACTAAAGTGTCAAACAGTCCAATGAAGACGCTTTATTACAGCAAATTGAGCAACAACAAGTGTTTTGTGTTAAACAAAAGATCAATAAAACTGTGTCCCATGGAAATGCCCGGATTAGAGGTAGCACTCGAGGAAATGATGTGTCCGCGGTCAATTGCGATCCTGCAATGGGTCCGGTTACTGGCAACTTTTCCGCGAATCCGAAAAAAATCGCCGTTCTGTCATCATGCGCGCGTCCTGAGGCTGTTTTGGGCTTGCGCTTATTCTTTGGAGCACATGAAATGCTCATTCGTGATATACCAAAACCTTTTTAAGTACTCGCGCCATTGGACAATGCTGGTGCTGGTGTACAGTTAGACAGATGAACTAGTATCAAAATTCTTTACTGCATAGTCAAATTAATCTTCACACAAATCCCCTGTCTTACCAGCTCCTTCCGTGGCTCGTGACAGATGACTCCGTCTGTAACTTTGTATCCCACGCCCTGATCAACGCTTTGACTTCATTTTCACCAGTGAAATATCAGAAATTATCAACTTTACTGAACTTACATAAGAATATGTACATGTATCACTGTCAGTGTTGATTTACCGGAAGGTTCTTTCTGTTCATTTCATACAAAGCCGTAGATTTTTATTTTACCTTCAGCAGCAAATGAAACGACGGTAGATTTACTTCGCACTCTAAGGGTTGTAAGTTGCTACGTACGCAACCCATACCATATTTTTTTTAAATTAAGAAACCTCCAGAAAACGGCTGAATTGAATTGAGTAACCCATTCAAAATGGAGCACAGTCTTGTTGTCAAGCGTACGTTAGAAGAACCTGCCATCAGATACTACGCTACTAATCCCAGAACTGTTTTGGCGCAGCTTTGGTCGGTTTTATTTAAGGAGTTATTAAATAAACAATTGTTTTTCTGTATGAATACCATATATATTTTAATCGTATGCCGGAATATACCAATATTTTCACTTGTGCTTTTTCTCCATGTTCTGCCATACACGTGAAACATATATGATATTTAACCGCATGCCATTAAATATCTTCGGTGTATCATTATAGTAAAATTTACCGGATATTTAATAGTTTCGTATAAAGATATAAATATCGTGAGACGAGCGTGGCGTTCTTTCATATATAGATCCACACGACCCATTATTATTCAATGTTAATGGTACAGTTTATTAACCACAGCCTCCATAAAACAGTAGGGCATTCGCATGTCTGACGTTACAACAAAGATGGCAGAGTTATTTGATCCGTCCCTATCCGTGTTCGCCTGAAGCAGCCCAATCTTCCCAGACTGATCAATTGGACACGCCCAACGAAATCACGTGCTTCTGAAGTGCAGAGTTCGGCAGGATATTTGGGAGATAGGAAGATTGAACAGAAATACGTCTTTATCTGACGTTGATAAAGTTATGCACACCTGCATGTATGCTAGCTATTCTCCCGAGTTCTAACTCCATATTTCATCTTTCAATAGGACATGCACAGTATGATCTTTTTATGAATCTTGCTCCCAAAACCTCACCCACGTAAACGAAGTTTGAAAAACAAGGAAAAGAATATTAGAAGGTAAAAATAAAATAAAAAACACTGTTACGTGTCATAATCTGCTGCTATGGAAAAAGTGTAAGAATCAAATTACATTTGTAACAACACTTGATAAGACAGATATATATCATCTGAAACATAAACCGTGTCACGCACATGGTTCTACTGTATGTACATGTACCAATACAACTCTCGTAGATGTTGATAAATGCGTTTCAAGCTTTCTAACTTTCATACATGTTACGATATATTCGCTTCCCAAATATGTGTTTGTAAGACAGTGTATCTTTTTTTTTCAAATAGGTGTTACCTTTTTCCATAATGCTATTTGTTATTTCAGATATATAATACGTGATCTATCTTCTTAGGTTTAGGGAAATAATTATAGACCTAAGGTACTCCACTGCGTTTCAGGAGACAGAATCGGGAGTTTTCATCTGTGTCGTCGGTTTTGTAAACATTGAAGAAATCAAAATTGATCAGCTACCCCGGCCTATTCCAACGCTTGGAGTCTGTATCTTTTCTTTTCTCATTCCTCCACTCTTTCCATTCGTCGGTATCTCCCTATGAACCCGTTTCCACGTGATCTTAGTTGTTGCCAGGACGTTACATACCAAACACACAAACAAATACTACGTGATTGTCTTAAAATATGACTATCATACGTATCACATACTACCAGATCAACGGTATCATTCAGGTGTCATTGATTCGATATTGTGTTATGCATTCAAACGAAGTTGTTTAAAACATTTGTTTTCTTTCTTAACATGCATGAATTACCGAAATCGTTCCCTTGGAAACCATCGACGATTTCCCTAACGCTCATTAATTAAAGTCGCCATATTTTCCATGTAGAGTGCACCGTTATTTTGCCGTAAAAATGAAACAAAATATTGCATAAATGGGAAATATTTTGTCAACGAATTGTATGCATTTTAGCACACGATCTACAACATTAAAACATTTTTATCTCATTTCATGGACAATATTTCAGTCATTAAGGGGTTTTCTGGCTTATGAGAACAATGGATGACACCTGTTTCTCATTGTTAAACATCTACCACGCATCCGTAATTTGTAATTCATATATCAAAGAGGCCGGATTATCATGGTTCATGCTAATGGTATTATATGTCACCCACACGTAAATACGAAATGTCCGTCACTACCATCAGATGGTTATCGTCACTCACAGATAGCTGTGGGAGTCCAGGTCGTTTGCTTCAACCCCAGTGTCAAATCTTGATTTGTTTTGCATCTTATAAATAAAACTTGAAAATCAAGTGTTTTGAAAGCAAACATGCGATACATATATTATCAAATTATTGCAATCTTTCAAAACAATAAAAGTTTTCAAGAAATTTTTAATTTCTTCATACGATTCCTTTTAGAAAATCATCGATAACATATCGTTTTGTTATTGAAATAAAATCGTCGAATTTAATTTAAAATATGCATTTAATTACTAAGATACTTTATTAACGGATGAAAAATGAATACCTACTAAACACCAACACTCTTCAGGGAGTTGACTATAATCACACAGGGGGAGCGTCTGTCAAACTCTGCCAGATTAGCATCACATGAAAAACGTATTAAGTTTAGACCAATGACACGGCTATTCTTTTAGACAGGCAACATTTGTTAAAACCGACAGTATTTAAATTATCTTGACTGATAAAGGCTAACCCTGATTAAAAAACAATGAGGAAATATTAAAGCAATGAGGAAATGAACTACTTCTGTTTTTGACAATCAAGATATATTCTAGTAACAATTGTACGAAGGTATAAATGGCTTATCTGCAACAGGCCAAACTTGGCGCGGAACGTCTTGTGCTTGTTACGGTGAAATTACCCATGTACATGTTCTTGATTTACATGGCAGATTTGTCATATTAACGTAATGTACATGCACTCTTGGATTACAGAGCATACATTTGTATTTATCAGCGTATAGAAACCTGTTTAATGCATTTTGTCAGTTCTGATAGATCCATTTACATTGTAGATATGCACACCTAGGTTTTTTTCGGCATACTAATGTATAACATGGTTTCATGTTACTCCTATAAGCCACAACCTGGTGACACTCGGATACATCACGGCTATGTGATAATCAAATAAATCATGATTCTATGAAAGGCGTTCTTACATGTGCCATGGCTTGCTTGTTGGTATTATCCTGTAATAAACTACAAACCTAACAGCCACTTATTAAGAAAGCGATTAGCATAGATGATGCAGAGATTTTTGCATTGCTCCGACAGTAGAATATACATACTAATTAAGTATTTAGGAACACTTTTCAAATTTCTGTTATATCCTTGAAAACGACATACTGGTATGTTCCTACCAAACAATTGGACAACATCCAGAGTTAAAATCGATAAACAAAATGACAACAACAGCAGGAATTAAAGGTTGGTTCGGTTTGGCTTTATTTTGCTTGACGTCCTAGTAACAGCTAAGGTCATTTAAGGACGTGCCTCCATGTATGTGTGCAGGAGGCAGGGTACGTTGTGTATTTGCTTCCATGCAATAGCGCGGATCTGATGCCGACTTAAGAGAGTGTCCTACTAAAATATCATGCCGAAGGCTCCTCGCACAGTATTCCACCCAGTCAAGTTATGCTGACAACGGGTAAACCAGTTGTTACGTTAACTCTTAATGCTGAACGTTGAGCAGGGAATAACAACTACCATTATAAGAAATTCCGTTTGTCCCGGCCTGGTGACAGAACCCATTACCTAACACACTTGGGCGAACGCTCAGCAATTGGGCCAAAAATTATGTATTGCCAAGGAAGGAACTAGGGAACAAAAAGGTTTTAAAAGGAACCACTTTAACATTAAAAGATGGAGTTTTAAATATGTCGAAGGTAAAGATAGACATTGCATGTGTCATCTGTAATGGTGTGTTCTGTTTAATACAGGTTATCAATGATGTAAGATATACTGGTCATTTCAAGCATGGTAAAACATAGCATAAAATGGATTTGGTTTGGTTTGGTTTGTTTGTGTTTTACGTCCTATTATACATTTTCCTATTAACGGCTATGGTCATTTTAAGGAAGTGCCAGGTTTTGGTTATGGAGGAAAGCCGGAGCCGGAGTTCCTGGCGGCTGCCACCGTGGCCCCTCTATAAAATGGATAATAGTTTGTGTTGTCAACTAGAAAAAAGCACCGCTATGTTGTGTTTTATATAAGAATTCTTGTGAAGTTTTGGTATCCAATACAAACGAGGCGGGTCCACATCCTTATATTCGTGGGTATTCAGAAAGAGTGTTAAACAAAAGCGTTATTTTGTGTTTCGACGTTCATAAAAATTGAAAATGGATAGTTAGGACTTTCCTGGTTATCATGCAAGCCAAGTTAGTTTAAACTTCGTTTAATTCACATAACATGTGTAATACATAAATACAAATATGATTGAACATTAATGAAAAGGAAACAGAAACAAGTACTGTTACAATCATATAAATCTGTTACCTTTCATGCAAGTCAAGTTCTTTCTGCAAGCAGTTAATATAATAGTGTTTGCATTTTCTTCAGACACAACTACATACATAATTATGTCCTACTTTCGATTTCTCTGCTTTGAGATATGGAATAATAAATCATGGGAAGTTAGTTTCTGTTGTAATGACAAAAAATAGAAAAAAATAAAGACCCCTCGAGTAAAAAAAATCAAAACAAATTAACAACATTAAATCACATATGGCGATAGTACTAAAATGTAAATTATGCAATTAATATCTAACCTACATGTATAATTTCCCATTTGCGTTATCAAAGCTTATAAGAAACAAATGTGTGTAAATCTTAAGATAAACTACGCAATATAAGTGTTTAATTATGTAATACAATTTATGAAAAAAATAAACTGACATAATATATCTCCATGCCCGCTTCGTTTTTCGGGAATTATATTAGCAGAAAATAACTTTAATTGTCGATCGGTCGTAAAACAACAATAAAAAAATCTGATACAACGGGAAATTCCAGCAGACGTAGGATTGCGTCACTGAGTATATTATTTGCGGAGAAATCTTTTTTTTACCTTAACTTTCGAGTATTTTTAAAGTAGACTTATGGCTTGCATACGGAGGAAGGGAAATAAATCCTATACGTTTAATCGAACATGCGCAATATAAAATCCACGTTTTGAGGGTAACATATTGGTTCCAGCTGTCGGCTTTCTTATTTACTAGCAATAATGAATCTGCCCACGTTAATCTATTATTCACCTGTTTATTATTAACGACAATGTTACATTTTGTTATATTAGATATTGAGATTAATCAAGAGATACACTGAAGAAATAATGGGTATTGGTATTTTATTGGAGCTGTGCTTGTTCAACATCTGATGACGTACTCCTATCTGTTATACACCAGGCCTATTCATTCTTCGTATCTGAACAGGTGTTAAATTTCAATTCTGGAGAATAAATGAGATGCGATTTGTTTCAGGAAATCTTGTTATCAAAGAGGAGATCATCATAAAAAACCCCATTAATTGGAAACAGTACACGCTTAAATCCAGATTTTAAACTGTTTTTGCAGCCAGGTTGTAATTGTTTCATTTTCACAAACATGCTCTACAAGTTCATGGTACCATAATTAGTATAAATTGGTTTAGTTTGGTTTAGTATTGTTTAACGTCCTATCTATAAATATTTCATAGATTAATTAATCAGAACATCAAACCCATTTAAAATTCATAAACTTAAATCGAACTTTCTTTTGAGGATATAACTCTAAAAACAAAGGAAAGAAGTATTTATATTTTTGCTACATTACCGTACCCACTTCCGGTACTTATATAGAGCACAAAGCACTAAAAGTAGACATTTACAGTTCCTACTTCAGATTCCTCCGTTTTCAGATATAAAATAATTTTATAAATGTAACGACTTGAGCGAAAAATATAGTTACATGGCCGTAATAGGAATCGTTGTATTTGCTATCTAAACTGACATCCTGAATCTGCAGATATCATTGAACTTCAGCCAGAACTATCGAAGCAGATGGATTTTAATGCATGTATCAAGTCAAAGTCAAAGTCAAAAGTTTTATTTAGAGTCGGTACATGGTATAACAATACAACATTAGCTCTAAGGAGCTACTGTATTAAAACCGACTAACATACAGGACATACACATTGCATAATAGAACAGTTACAAAGTCAATACTTCACTCATACGTCACATTTCATTTTCAACTAGGTTAGCACTATCATTTATTAAAAGCACATGTACACAAGTAGCTGTTTAAAATAGCAGATATCAGTCTAAAAACATGGGGTGTAAAAGTATATTTAAAAAATACGCGGGATTTTATTTTTCAAGACATACTACACAACAAAAGTGTGTAATAAAGTATGCAATGTATAACATTTGATCACAGTCGTAAACTATCTTAATGCTTCGTCATCTGATAAGGATATTAGCCCACAATAACCTCATTTGTCGAACTTAAAACAATACAGAGCCAAAAACACTAAGATATTACAGTCGACTTAAGGCTTGCATATGGAGGAAGGGGAATAACTCCTATGCATTTCATTAATTTTCCTCGTACCACTGCAACAACTGTAACTAAGTGTTGGAAACTGTTTTTTTCCGGCTTACTATATATAGTTTGACAAATAATTTCTGAAAAGATAACCATACCTTACCGGACTTTCATTTATGAGAAATAATAAAGATGAAACAATCAATAATTATGTTTTCGGTGCAATAATTCAGAGGGGCTAGACAGGGATTCGAACCATGGACTTCAGATTGTGACATGTACACTATCTCTCCAACCGACTGAGCTATCTATTTTAATAAATATCTTAAAATGTAAGAATATCACATTTAGACGCATTTTTATCATTATTGAGCGTTGCGACTCCATCACTTTTTCAATGTTTCTACCAGCTACTGAAAAGGCTACAAATAGTTTATCATTCAGTTTAGCCACAGACTTAGATAATCTAATTCCGTGGTTTAGCTTATTGAACATGGTTGTATGTATTTGTTATAAATTTTCGTCTCAGATATATAAACCTTCTAAATGATACTTATCATACACCTAACACATTTCAGTGGCGGATCCAGAGGTTTTTTTTGGGCTTCAGGAAACCCCCATCCCTGAGAATTTTCTTTAAAAATCATGTGTTTTCACTATTTTCCTCAATTTTTCCCCACATGGAACCCCCCCCCCAGGAAATTTGGAAACCCCCCAGATAGGTCTCTGGATCCGCCACTGCATTTTTAATTTCAGCACTATCGGTTCCAGCATCTAAGTCCGTGGTTCCAGCTACAATGTGTACATTTGTATCTGGTGTTTGGTTATCAATCTATATATGTACGTCCTTTCTATGTTCTATGACTAGATGATTCATTATCCTCGACATTGACATGAAACGGTAAGCGGATAACTGATTAGGACCCAAACTAGTAAGAATACGGAGGTAAATAGTCAGGATGAAAAGAGGCCGCACCGAAACGTCACAACGATCGATGTTATCGGCGCGCTCAGTAGTCTAAGGGAAATAACTCTGACAAAATTCACTACTCACTTATTAGTCTTATAAACTCACTTTGTTAAACGAAAGTATCTACAGTATATTTAATGAATTACTGCAAAATAGATTTTTAAAATACATTTTTTATAGAAAATTCTTTGTTTTACAAATATCAGTAGTGTTGGGGCCATGTGAGCTTATGCCGTACTGCGGCGTCCGTCGTCCGTCCGTCAACTTTTTCTTTTGAACGACTTTTTCTCAGTTACAGTTATGAGATCANCATGTACCTGGGATGAAGTGTTATATATTTTCCTCATTAAAATTACCTTGACCTACTTCCAAGGTGACTGGTGTCAATTGTGTTAAAAACTTCAAACAACAATATCCTAAGAACCGTTTGGACTAGAGTCATGATACTTGGGTATGTTATGTAGACCAGCTGTGTGAATTGTTTTCTTTATTACAGTAATGCGGTCAAAGGTCAACTTTAAGTGCAAGTCGGGAGTCAAAGGTCAATATGAGTTAAAAGCTTTAACATTAAAATTTCAGGTTTCAAACAACAATATCTTCAGAACCGTTTAAGAGATATTAAAATCTCTTGTGTTCTAGTTACCAAATTTGGTCTTAAGTTACCTATATGTCAGTTGCATGTAACAAAAGAAACAGGTGAGTGATACAGGCCCTCTGGGCGTCTTGTTATGCATTGTAATTCTACAGTGTACCAACTCATTGATATTTATTACCAAGTATGTATTTGCACCTTAGGGAAAACAAACATATGTGTTGTATCCAACACTTCTGATAGGGTTTGGCATAGAGGTCTTATGAAGTTCAAATTGTACGGAATTTCAGGTGTATTGTTTACTTACAACTGTATATGGCTATAAAAGCATGTCTCAGAGACACCAGAATGTTAATATTCCTCTGTCGGTCTAGTTGAGCCAGGGGTTCAACAAGGCTCTATCCTTGGTCCACTTTTATTTCTCATATTTATCAATGACATAGCAGATGATTTTGAATCAACATCTCATCTTTTTTCAGACGATAAGTCATTATTAAAGTCATCATCATCATCTTGTCTAGAAATTCAAGAAACTTTAAACAGAATACTTCATTTTTGGAATAGCTAAGAAAACTCGGTTCGATCCTTGCCCGCTATAAATTCATTAAAACCCTGTTAAACGTCAAATATACAATCAATTCCATCTACCTACTTTAAACTTGGATATCGTAAACTTGATATGTTGCAAACAAAGCTCAGACACAAGTGCCATTCCCTTAATTACGACCTCTTTAGAATGAACCTTGTTGAGATCGAGTGAAGCTTGTAGTTGTGGTCATCTCTGTGAGAATGTCTTTCATTGTTTTTTGGAATGTCACCTTTTTACAAACGAAAGACATATTGCTGTTCAAATTTAAATATTATTTGAATGTTGCGTTAAATTTACAAATTATTTTATTAGGCAATTCACAATTTTTCGTACACCTCACCGTACACATTTTTAGATATGAGTCTCAATAACCAAGACTACCTTCGACACACATAATTTTCAAAATACCAATCAACATGTTTCTCGATTTCTTATGGTATTATCAAAGATTGCATGAACCTTATTGGAAAGAATGAAGTATCAGTCAAGGATTTACTATATTTCTGTTTGCTAGGTGTAAAAAAGTCAAATCTTTGATTTCAAGTCGAAGAAAATTTTGCAGACTCTTGAAATGGAAATACTAGTGAATAATGAGAAAGATACATAAGACAAGTAAATACAAATCAGGTGTCGGTTTATGTTTATTGATGAAAGACAATCACAAATCCTGCACAGCTATTACAAATGTTGCCATGATTCTTTCCGTCTTTGTCTGTACACTTTAGAGAACATGGCACTCCTTTATTATTTACGTTTCTACTAGGCAGGTTAAGCATCGATGGACGCAATAGGATCGGTGTCATTTTGAAGCTTCTCCTCCCGCCTCAATTAACATGAGATTGCTATTAGAAGTAAACATCTGGGTGACGTTAGGCTGTTCTAGGAATTTCTTTTGCACTCTGGCGACACAGACACATAAGGGAATATCCTTGTTTAGGTCAATGATAACTAAAAATTAGAATGGAAATAAAAAAGGATTTGAATTGTGTTTTTTCAACGTTCATGCTGGTATTAATGCAAACCGCGTACATACATGTTTACCATGGAATATGTGTGTAATCAATTTGGGTTTATACTGGCAGCATGAAATTGAAAACAAATGCCGCTCAATCCTTACGTATAGTCACTCTGTACAGACATTGTATAAAATCAATGGTAGGGGCTAGAACATACCATCACTCATATCAGGAATCCAGCAAAGCGCTGTTATGCTCTCGATCATAACGGATGAGTGAGAACTGGCTGCATGAATACTTTTTTTGTTGGATGAATGCTTTTTTTGTTGGATGAATACTTTTTTTGTTGGATGAATACTTTTTTTTGTTGGATGAATACTTTTTTTTGTTGGATGAATACTTTTTTTGTTGGATGAATACTTTTTTTTTGTTGGATGAATACTTTTTTTGTTGGATGAATGCTTTTTTTGTTTGGTGAATACTGTTTTTGTTGGATGAATGCTTTTTTTTTTGTTGGATGAATACTTTTTTTGTTTGGTGAATACTTTTTTTGTTGGCTGAATACTTTTTTTGTTGGATGAATACTTTTTTTGTTGGATGAATACTTTTTTTGTTGGGTGAATACTTTTTTTGTTTGGTGAATACTTTTTTTGTTGGATGAATGCTTTTTTTGTTGGATGAATGCTTTTTTTGTTTGGTGAATGGTTTTTTTGTTTGGTGAATACTTTTTTTGTTGGATGAATACTTTTTTTGTTGGATGAATGCTTTCTTTGTTGGATGAATGCTTTTTTTGTTGGGTGAATGCTTTTTTTGTTTGGTGAATACTTTTTTTGTTGGATGAATACTTTTTTTGTTGGATGAATGCTTTTTTTTTGTTGGATGAATACTTGTTTTGTTGGGTGAATGCTTTTTTTGTTGGATGAATACTTTTTTTGTTGGATGAATACTTACTTTTTTTGTTGGATGAATGCTTTTTTTTGTTGAAAAGTTGAGTCTATACATGTAACAACACAATTCCTGACTTAACTCCTGGAGGTTGATGTTATGAATATGCTTTAACAGAATTTGGACAAGTGAATCGCTAATTCTAACGAGTGATGTTTTTTAGTTCTCTAGTTCAGAGACATGTAGTATATATGTCTCTGTCTAGTCTTTGCCTTGTTTATTTTTTATGTTTTATTTCTGGGTAACCCTGGGTCATTGTATTGAGTCATATTAAATGTATTAAATCTGCTGTCCATATCAAGTTTTTCATAGAGTCACTGAGTCAATATTGAGTCAATGAGTCACTCTTGTATGGTATCACTGAGTTAGTGTATGGAACAAGAATGAAAGTATGGATATTGAGTCAATGTATAGTCACTGAGTAACTCAAGTGTTCCCCATGAATTTTGATTTTGGTATGTTTTATAGGTTTTCAAGATTCTATACCCCCATGCACTTAGTTTTATGGGATAGCTCTATAGAAGATCGGTGTACAGCAAACAATTGGGGTAAAACACTCTCATTTGAGGGTTTTACAGAACATTTCATTACTGTAATGAGTCGCTCTACAAAGTTGCTAATTCATTGTATTGTATAACAGTCACTCCTGGATTGAGTCACAGACTCAATGTATGGAGTCACTGAGTTAGTGTAGGGAGTCATTGTATTTCTCCCACATGAGACAAATATATTCACAATTCTGGTCAGGGAAAGAAATCTCTGTCTTATCCTAGGGTGACGATGAGGGATTCCCCTGTCGTAACAGTTGTACAACGTCGATCACGTCAACAATGCACTGACATTATTTCAACAATTCTTTGACATCACGCCAACAAGAGCAGATCGCAGCAGGTATCTCATTCGGTTTGCTGCAAACCCATACAACCAATGCGATCATGTTTCATTCAACGACTCTTGTATTGAAGTCGGGAGAAAAATAATCATTCACCACTTTGGAAGCAAGACAGAAAAATCTCTGCGGAAGGGGTACGATTCTTAAATGTCTGGCCCGCGGCAGAGCCTTGGGCTAAACATTTAAGAACTTTACCCCTTGGGCAGAGATTTTTCTGACTTTACCCCAAGGTGGGGAAATAGCCTTGAGCTAGACTTTAAGAATCTTAAGCCTTGGGTGTAGATTTTCTGTCTAACCCCCAAGGTGGGGAAAAAGCCTCAGGCTAGATATTTAATAGCCTTACCCTGTGGGCAGAGATTTTTCTGTCTTACCTCAAAGGTGGTGAAAAAAGCCTCGAGCTAGACTTTAAGAATCTTAAGCCTTGGGTGTAGATTTTCTGTCTTACCCCCAAGGTGGTGAAAAAGCCTCAGGCTAGATATATAAGAGCCTTACCCCTTGGGTCGAGTTTTTCTGTGTTACCCCTAAGGTGGGGAATGATTCTATCAAACGATCACTGTTTGGACTGACTCACATAGTTAATATATTAAGTCACAGTACTGACCAGCCTACATGTTACCAGATGTACTAAATGGCCCCAGGGAAAGTGATGATGTGCTGTCTGTTTCAGCAAAACACTCATTATAAGTAGAGCTACTTTTTGTGTCTGTCAAATGAGTATTTGACCTTTTGTCTAGATCACTTAATCAAATTTTCAGGTAACTCTGTCCGATGAGGATGCGACACATTTTCTGTTGAGTCTGCACATATTTGTGATTCTGACACATTTTCTGCTGAGTCTGTACATATATGTGATTCTGACACATTTTCTGCTGAGTCTGTACATATTTGTAAGCCTGACACATTGCCTATTATGTCTGTACATATTTGTGAACCTGACACATGATCACATGTTGGGTCTGTGTGTATCTTCGTTTCTGGCACGCATTCATTTGTCCTTTGGGAGTCTGTATGACATCCAGTGCTTCCATCATTTAAAGACTTGCAATCAGCAAAACAGTCACCCTCCTTAGCGGTTGAGCTGTCTTTAAGATTTGGTTTGACAAACTTGCCCTGTACGAATATCCGGGGAACACTCAGTCCTTCCTTTTTATTGACGGTCTCTCTCTGTACATAGTCACACTCACGGACAATAAACCCTGCTTCTGTCACCAACTCTGTCAGCAGTTCTAAAAACAAGGCAAATTCCAAGAAATCAGGAGCAGAACTCAATACATGATAATCATGTTTAAACATGACAACAATTAACCCATGTAGATTAAAAGTAGAAGTATTTCTATATTTTATAAAATTGTTAAATTGTATCAATTTCCTTATATCACCTGTAATTTGTGAACATGAGTTTGCATGATTATTTTCTGATTACATACTTTTTTGGTACATTGTATTTGTGAGGACTTGAACAAGAAATGAATAATAACCCATAGATATATATATTGAATTTTAATGTTTTACTTATGTCTGAATAATTTGTTTTGGTACAAATCATCTCATGATCATTTCTTGACAGGAAGGGTAGATTGTGATAAGAAAGATTTATGATTAATCACAGAAAGACATGTACTCTACTTGCAGTGTTGGTAATGTATACCTGGACAATTTATCATGACAGCTAATATATCAGGAATTCAAAGCTGAAGCAGCACAGGATTTTGTATATGGAATCAAGATATTTAGACGGAAATGTTTTTTTTCTCACTTTTCCCCTGTTTTCTCACATGAAGGTAATACAAAGTACATGTACTTGCATATATATATGTAAAACATATAAAATATAAAGAAAAAAACGTAATTTATTTTCTCCAACACTTCTAATATCAGGGCAGTTCTTTAAATATTGATTTAAGGACAGATCATACCAGTACAGAAGAAGGACATGCTGACCAAATCCCGTCTAATGTATAAGATCTAAATAAGTTTTTTTAATATCCTAACTTACCAGTGGTGAAGTAGAATGCCCTGGTGCCATCTTGTCTTACGTAAAAGTTCTCCGACAGCTTGTGTCCGGGTTGAAACCTCAGCATGGCGTAATCATACAACCCGTAATCACGAAACAGCAGGAAACCACCTGGTCGCAGCACCTTAAAAAAAAACAAGGGACTTAACTCTTTATCATCAGCATGTATACATAAAGTAAAGTATCGAGGGTCTCATGTCAGAGTCAAATCAGGAAAAATATTGGATCAAATGTTTTTGTGACCATATCTAAACACATGTATCCTTTTTTCAGATTTTGTTTTTATAGAGACCACCACTGATATAACATTGGAGAGTTATTGACTCTGTCGCTCTTGTTGACCAAGTCTATGTCAGCTGAATTAATGGGACAGTTTAATTGTCCATAAAGTAATCTGGCAAGATGGATAGCGGGACAATTGAACTGCTGGTGGTCAGATTATTTTATCAGTAACAAATATGGCAACACTTTAGGCTTTACTTGGCCATCTTTCAAAAAATTGTTTGTTTGCAGAATTATGAACACATTTTTCCAGGGAGTACTGAAGGTATGTAACAGATTTTGTTGTTTTTTGTTTTGTTTTTTTTTATTTCAAGAAAAGTCATATTCCTATATATATATGAAAAAAGTAAGTTTCAGAGTTTTTTAAGCAAAACAAATTGATAAATTACAAGTTTCAGAAAAAGTATGAGTCAGTGCATTTTGTAGTGAAGTGGACTGGAATCTGCAAACAAACTTTCTTTTAAGGATGGCACTGTACTTTGTATGTGTATCACGGTAAGTGAACATCCATTTAAAAAATAATGCGAAAGGAAATTAATAGATAATAAAAAGAATAGAAATGTTTGTATACTTAGATTCAGTAATAAAGAAATCGATGTTCATTAAACGTCAATAAGTACCTTGGAAATGTTGGATAATGCAGCGGCCATTTTGTCTGGATGAATGGCGGACAGGACAAATATCATGGACACCAGGTGGACCGAATTGTCTGGCATTTGATTGGTCAGTGGGTCCGATGTGATGTCACACTGGAAGGCATTACATCTTTTCGGGTCGTAGAGCGGATTTTCCTGTAAGTCATTATTGTAAGCAATGGTATACAATCACACATATATATGTACATCTGAACTTAGTTTGATTTTATAGAATCTACGTTTTCACCAGTGGTGGGTTCAACCTGCAAAGAATACTTAATGTATGTATGTCTTTGTGAAAAGTTCCAAACAATTATAGATTTCATTGATAAGATCTACTGAAAAATCCCTGTCCCACTGCACTGTATGTTTTTTCTATATACTGTAATGCACTTCTCCTTATTTTTCTCGAAAATATAACTGTAGCCAAAGTTGAGTCTGGACTCTTTAATCCATGTAGCTCATTCGGTTAGAGCGATAGTATATTAATCTATAGTCCAGGTTTGGAAACTCGGTATAGCTCTGCTGAATTTTACACTTGGAGCACTACATGTAATGGTGATTATATTTTGTTAATTTCATCTTCATCATTTTCTTTTATAAAAGTCCTGTAGGGTATGGTTTTCTTTTTAGAAATGATCCATCAAATCTATAGTCATGACGGGAAAACAGTTTACAATGCATAGTTACTGGTTTGGCAGTGGTATATATGGGGATCTTTAAATAATTGTACAAGTGTATAACATATATAAATATGATCATTGTGTATATGTGGCAGGTTATCTGACTTTATATTCCTCTATCAAAACTATAAATGAAATAAAATTGTAAAGTGTATTCAATGTAGACCATATATATACATACATGTACTTAAAAAGCAAAACATTCCTATACATGCTGCATGTTGTTATATTTCAAGGGTTTTCATATCTGCTATATGTTTGTGGTCTGAACACAATCTGTGAATTCAAATCCTTGTCAATTATTTGACCATGAGGAAAGGAAAATATGTATATTATTCAAGGTAGTCAAGAATGCAGCTCTCAAATAAAAACAGCTGAGTTTGTCAGAGAACAAAAATAATGGGTACTTGGCCGTGAATTTAATGTGAAGTAGCTTTAAATTAGTCAAACTTTGATGTTTCAAACTTTGCAGGACCATAGAGAAAATGTTAAACTTCTAACATCTTTGAAATCTGCATAAGACCGAATGTGGTTGTTAAAAGACAGAACACAAGGCAAACAATCTAATTTTAAATTTATAAAAAAGTGAATTTAATGTAATTACAAAAATATGTTTGATGTGTTTTGTGTACTAAAATTTGCATGTTCAGAAGTTAACATTTCAAAGTTCGTGTACAGGTAATTGTTTTACTTACATTTTAAGTTATAATTTTCAATGTTTTCCTAGCAATTGGGCATTGATTGTAGTTCAAAACAGCAAGAATTTTGACTTTTAAAAGTTTGATTCATACATGGAATATCGGTAGTGTTAACGTTAAACAAGAAAAAAAATCTGGACTTTGTCGTAAGTTTGCACATTGAGACATTCATATCTTCAATTTAGTTCAATTTAAGGGAGTTCAACTGTACACAAACATTATCCATAGTGGATGTGTACCTTGACAAACTGAACAGCTCTGGGTGAGAAGTCACAGGCATGGAAGTACAGAGAACTGTCCTGCTCGAGAAGAGGGAAGATAAAGTTTCCAACACCACACCCCACTTCCAATATAATCCGTTTGTCCTACAAATTAAAGAGAAATCATTTTTTTGTATTGAGTATTAATTAATATATTTATGTACCGTTCATAGTTATTGTAACATCTCAAGTCTTTCTAAACTAACATTGTTGTGTAACCTGGATACCTGTCTAATCTATACACATAAATTGTAACTTAAAAATAGGTTTGCCTCATTTTTTTGAAATAATTTCATGATCACTACATGTGTATCTGAAAATTTATATAAAACGTTAGTTACTTTTCTAGTATCGAATTTAAGAAATGCTGACTTCTTATATCATTCTGAACAGAAACTTACTTTAAAAGATATTAGTGCAAGAATAATACAAAATAGTTTAGGAAACAGTCTGTGTCTATGATATGTAGCCGTTTTAAAACTAACAGTAAGTGGAACAATTATCACAAGCCTCAGGCAGCCTGGGTTGTAACCTTAGAAAAAGAAGGAAGGAATGTAGCGGAACTTGACTCTGTCAATCTCCAGCAACCAGATACATTGTAGCTCAATGAGTAGAGCTTCCTTCTAGAATTCGGAGAGTCCCAGGTTTGAACCCCGGTCTGGCCATGCATTTTTTCTGCTCCTACTACAATCGGTGCCTTTATGACCAACCCTTGTTTCAAGTAATAGGTGAATGCTAAACATGGGGATACCTGAACCTTGGCTGTTAAAAGTGATGTCTTCGGGGGCGAAGATTTAGAAAATGAGGGAGGAATGTAGCAGAACTGGAACTGGCCGATTGTCGGTGACCAGGTAGCTCAATCGGTAGATTGTCCGTCTAGAGTTTGGAGGGACCCATGTTCAAACCCTGGTCTAGCCATGTATTTGTCTGCTCCTCCTACATTATCTATGCAGCGCTGTTCATTTGATGAACTAGAAGATATAAATTATACTTGTGTTTGTGCGACTGTTTATAGCCTCCAGGGCCCGGGATCATGAAACGGACTTAAGTCTAAGACAAAAGTGTGGCTAACCGCCTGACTACTCGTAAGCTCCCCGAAGTGTTCACAAAATTCGCATTGTAAATTTCCCATTTATACAATACCTTTTTCACACGTTTATCAAATTAGTATGTTGTTGATTTAGTTTGTATAAAGTCTCGAGAAAGTTTGTACACGTGTTACACTTTGAGAACTGTACTGTCTCCCTGTTCAATAGTCTACATGGCGAAAAAAGTCCCGAAACGACCTGACACCCCCAAGAGGTTTAAATTTCTTAGGTTTAAAAGCTTTATCAAAATCAATGCACAATTCACACTTCCAGTACTTCGACGTATTTGACCTTTGTCATACAAGAATTAATTTTGTCTCAAGCTTTCATATAATTCTCAATTGTTTGAAGATGAAGATCAAAGAAATAGAGTACTATTGAATAAATATATATATATTTCTACACTTAGTGTAAGTGGAAGAGGGGAACGGGATCATGGTGATGCTGCACATCAGAATATTACAATTCCCTGTCAGACTTGGATCATAAATGTTTACCAAAACATGTCATTACATGTACATCATACATGTAAATTTCTTCATGATTATAAAGACTGTGATAAAATGTATTTCTGTAAACAGAAGTTAATATTTGCTTATTGATACACCTCTCATCATCATATAACAGAATCAGGTGGAATCTCAGGTTTTCATTGTGTGTCAACATTTGATCTGATTTAGGTCTGTGACATGTGTACAATGTCATGTAAATCATACCACAGTTCCTGGAAATAGGTTTTGTTTGTTAGGAAGGGAAGGAGGGTTGAACTGAGGGAGGGGGAGGATAATATAGCGAGGAAGAAGAAAAAGGTAATTAATGGAGAAGGAAAGTAACTGATGGAAGGATTGGATAAATGAGGGAAAGAGAATGATGAGTGAAGGATGGATATAAAATGAGGGAAGGAGAAGGGTAAGTGAGAGGGAGAAAGTAGGAGCAGACCAGGTGGTACCAGGAGAGTGTTCAAGTATCTTAATAATGTAAAACTATTATTGAGATTCCCATTCATGAAGGAATGGAATGAAAGGGAGGGGTTAATATCTCTGTCTTTAGGGACCACTTACAGCTCACCACTTCTCCCCTTTTGTACTCGTAGGAGGAATGAAAGCCCTCCCCTCTCCTCCCTCCCCCGTGTGTGTCCTGGGGGGAGTGGAAATGGGTAACCAGGGGTTATTGGGCTTTTACATGAGACAACGCAATGTGATAGCAGACTGTTTGTCCAGGATGACATAGCTTGATAAATGCACATTCTGGAGCAGGTAAAGTTACGACATCGGGTTTCTCTCCGACATTGGGTTTCTCTCCGTTACAGCTGGTATCTAGTTTTAATTTGGGTTACTTTGTTTTTATCACTATGATTACTCTGTACAGCAGATGTTGTTCATGGCAAAAAATATTTGTAAATAATACTAAGTGCGACATACTATCTAAGTATTGAGGAAGTATTGATATGTAGGTTTCCCTTGGTCCCTTGTTGTGCAGCAGTGCCTGAAATGGACGGTCACCTGCTCGCCAATGGCGGTTGAAGTCTTGCTTGAGCGACCAAAAGTTGTCAAAAGTGAGGTCCAACAAAAATAGTTTGGGCAATTGTCAAACAAATAATGAATAAAAGAAATTATAGCCCCATCCCCATTAACCTGGGGGGGGGGGCAGTACATTTTTCAGTTGTCATTACTTCGATTTAAATCGAACGGGAATAAAATGAAAAAAATAATAAATACTGTTGTTATCACCTGTATACTAATATCATTATTACTAAAAATGTACTGAAAATCTGTTTGAAATATATGGTGATTTCTTATTTTGAGTAATTCCATGATGATGTTCAGTTGTTATGTACATGTATTACTTTAGTGCCATATTTAGCCAAACTCTTGTAACTTACATGTATGTTGTGCTTGTTTTGACCAATAAAATGTTGAATTATCCTACAAAATTATGTTAATTTTCTATTCAATTTAAGAGGTTCCACATTGTTTATCATGTTTATCTAACTGCAATTAGTTATTGATATTTATTTTTTATCAAAAAGTGAATGATCTGATAAGAGTTTTTCTTTTTGAAAGTATCTCTATTGAGATAAAGAAGCAAAATATGTTGAGGAGTTGTCGAAATTCTTTGTACCAAATGTTTTTATGAAACTTGATTGATTCACACTATTAAGCCGGCATTAGCAAGTTTCATTCTCTTGTTGAGTGCCATTCCTTCAGTACCTTTTACTATAACACCTGATATCTTTCCAAAATCTCTTTCAAAAGTCTTGGTCAAATCATTCTTGGATTGAAACTTGACTGCTTATTTTGGTATTCTTCTTATTACAATAACAATAATAAGATGTGTGTGTGTTTTTAATTAGAACTGTAACAGATCATTTGATTTTTTTTTATCAAACGTTGATCTGATTATTTTGCTAGCAAACCTTCCCTTTATAAGTATAGGGGTAAATAATAATAACTTATAAAATCTCCCGATGATCGCCAAGAATTATGACATGTAAGCCTTTTGAGCAATATTGCCGAGGCTGGTATTACTTATAAATTATAATTTTAAAAATAAAGTAATTGCTTTAGAAGAACATTTTCTGAGATATCCATGGAATAGTGTGCTATGATATATCTGGAAAGATATGCATATCTATGAGATCATGGTTGTTCTTAGAAATCAGTCCTTATGATAAATTTTTTTCTCTTTTTTTCCCCCCAGTTTATACATGTATATTTGATTGTCTGAGCCTCGGTGCAATTATTTGGTTGTCTTACTAACGATTTGACAACTAAAAAAATCACCTATTTGGTTGGAGATTTCTGTGTCTCACCCTCCAGGTAGGGGAATATTCTCTATTAGTAATCAATTGCAACACATCAGATTTGTTTAAAGTCCATAGACAAGAAAATTTTAATAAAAGCTGAAGGCCAGACAAGGTTGATCAGTTTCTTCAAATATTGAAAAGCTGAATGTCTTACAATTCTTTCATTAATCTTAATCCTGCCAGGACATGCTGACTGACTATATTCAAATATATATATTGCAAATTCTGGTTAAATATTTAAAGTCTATCACTTTTTTTCTTGTGTAATAATACAACTAGTTACAATTGTACAACTATATAAAAAGAAACCAGCTAGAAAGTAATAATTCTCTAAGCAATGTATGATTATTAAAATAAAGAATTATTTAGGCTAGGGGGAACACTACATTTTCGTTTCACCGGCAGTACGGTGATAATTGTGATCTCGCAAATGAAAGCGTTTGTTCGTTTTATTACGGTACCGTCGAGGAAGCGGCGCTGCAGTCGCATTGTTTACAACATCGGAACGGTGGAAGTTCAAGCGAACGTCTGTTTGCAGAGGTCTATTAGGTCTAAATATAAGTATGTTTTTTTATAGGGATGTACAAGTCTACAATAAAATGAGACTCAAGATTAACATTTCATCATGTCTTCCTGTGAATGATTCTCGGACAAGCTGAGCCAGCGAGTGTAGATGGTCGGAAACTTGAATGGTGGGAAACTTCAATGATCTTGTTGGATTACGATGTGGACTGCCTCAAGATGGTCATTTGAATCAATAGCACGTTTGTAAAACTCTCCATTAGTCCTGAATTAATTGGAGGGTTTTAAAAGTAAATGGTCTAGAAATACTCGGGACGAAATGTCTCTTCCTTACTCTCAATGGAGCAGTCGACGGGCACCTGAAGCGTACGATATGTCCGCCATATTTAAGATCAAATTCAGACTTAAGTCTGCCCTGTAGCAGTCTTAGGATTTAAGACAGAAATTTAGACTTAAGACTTATTTTTTTTTTCATGATCCTCAAGCTTAGTCTGTTTTTAGACTTAAGACAAAAAACTTTGGACTTAAGTCCAGAATTAGACTTAAGTCCGTTTCATGATCCCGGGCCCTGGCAAATGTTTGTGGAGTAGTACAATGTAATTCACTTTAATGCATTTTACCCTCAAGCAATAAAACCTACAGATAAAAGTTTTATATATTTTTTTTTATCATTACCCACATTTCTAAATGTTGACCTCTAAAATATTGATTTTTTACAAAAAATAAACTCTAATGATTTTAATCTCTTTGATGTCTGATTCCTAAGTTCTCAAACTTGAGAGGGAGATAAGCTAGTAGTAAAATGCAGCTTGGAAAATTCTTCATAAAAACTTCGGGGCTGCTGCTCAAGTATAGCCAATGGTTAACTATACACTAACACTTACACTTGAATCTCCAATGTTACCACACAGCATATCAAACTCCCGTGTCGTCCAGTGCCTATCCTTAAAGAACTTTGTTGTGTTTCTTTTGTAAAACAAGTCCCAGTTTTTCTTAGCTTCTATTTCATATTTATTCCTTTTAAAGTCGGAGACAAGTTTATCGTCCTTTTCAAGTTTGTGTTTCTCCTCTGCAGTCAGAACTCTTGCAGAATGACCAACAATTGAAGTGTTGTCTCCTCCGCCATCCGCATAACAGTTATCCATTTTTAAAGGATGTCCACTTGATTCATGTGTCTCCAAACCTTAGGAGAAAAAAGGATTGTTAAAAAAATAGTGCAATTAAAATATAGTATTAATTAGAAGAAATAACAAATAAGATTTGTTTTGTGACCAAAAACAAATTAAATGTGTCCTACTATACAACTTTGAAATAAACTTTGTTTATTAAGCAAAGAGTAGAAATTATTTCGTTTCAGAGTATTAAAGGTAATCAAAAATACATTGTTACCACAAACTCTGTAGAATACACGTCAAAACTGGTGACGCCAGTGTATCCTGTGTTCCTCACAAACAAAATGATTTTGGAATCAATGAAATTCTTTAAAAAGAATAAGTTACATAATATCAAGACAATGAATTCATGGATACATACTCGAGCACAATCTTGATATAGCTTACACATTACTGTCACCTGTCAGATACATTTTTTGTATACATCACACACGTGTAACTGTAGAGGGAGAAGATGCAACTCTACAACCGGAAGTAGTATACAAGAACGTATGACAAAAGTCCAAAGGTATTATATCCATGAATTAAAAACACATTTGTCTCGCAAATTTGGTAATGTTAGGTGCACATAAGGCCAGTAAACAACTTTGTATGGGAATCTGCTAATAAAACCATTTATAAAGTACAGTACTGTATAATAAGTTTTCCTGTGTATTAGGCGCGAGTATTTAACACTGTTTACAAATTTTACTTCCGGTAGAAAACTTACCATATGGCTGTGAGAGAATTACACGTTTAGATGCCATGGCTAGCGACAAGACTTTACGAGTGGATAACAAAGTTCATCCACTGAAATTGGGAGAAAGTTTTAATCCCAGGTCTAAAGTAGCATTTCATTCTATAAGATGTAAGTAAAATTGTATGATATACAATACATTGACCGATTGAATTGTTGAAAGTTACGTTAATGGTTACTGAAGAAAATTGTCCTCACTACGTACAGTAGCTGCTGCTACGTCTCAACAGGGGTGTTCATTAGTTTATACTGTTTTTGAGAATATCCGTCGGTGTTTAGAGCATATTGTTTGGCGTTTAAATGCTTAGATTAACGTATAAATACTATTTCATTTGGGTAACTGTCACTCCGATCCTTATTCAAACAACTGAAGTACACTAAAATTGGAAATTATAAAACCAATTAAAAACAATGTTTCATTAAACATCATTATTACACATAAACAAAATTATAAAGGGCAACATACTTATTCAACATAATCTGATAAATGACAAAATGAGGTACAATTGTGCACAAATATACATGTACATGTACATCAATTCTGATGTCTTACATTTTGTAAAAATGACAAAGTGTTTACTCTCCATGGCTTATAGTGTGGTGTACTTGTATCTGTATGGGTACGCTGCTAGATCCCAAAACTGGTATAGCTGCAGCGGTAGAGAGTGCTCTAAACTGTTAGTCGCGCTGAAGTTCAAGACAACTGATGCTTTAACACTTCCACAGTTTACAGTTGAATTTGGGAGGTGGTTCGATCCAGTCAGCAACTCTCCTGACGAAGAAGGAGTTTTTATACTGGTCCCTGTTGGTATCTTGAATCCTTTTATATGTTGAGACGCGGACCGCTCTACAATTAATGGCCTGGAAATTAAATAATTTTGTACAAATAAGTGGAAGTTCTGGCATCAGTTTTGAAGATGGGGAAGTTCACATGTAGTTTTTGCGGTGTGGAGGTAAAAATGCAGCTGTCATTGTGGGATTTGTAATCCCAGGACCCTATAGTGATGAACCTTGCTGCCCGATGCTGTGTATCCCATTTAAGGTTGTTGGAGATGGTGCTACCTAGATAGAGGGTAGAGTCATGAAGAATGGTGTTGTTGTGACTGTAGAAATGACTCCAGTTGCGAATGCTCAGCAGGTAGCATTTGCGGGCATTAAACTTCATCCCCAGTTCCTGGCCCAAGCCTCGAGCTTGAAGCTCCTAGGGATCCAGCTGTTGTATGGTGATATGGTCTCTAAAGCTGTGGATCACATGTTACAGGAGGCAATCATCTGCGGACAGCTGACTGTGGACTTGACATAATTTGATAGTTCATTGATATGGCAAAGGAAGAGTATGCAGGTTCCATAGACAGTTCCTTGTGGCAAATCGGATTCCACTGGTACTTCCTCTGTCATTTCCTCCTTTAGTATCACCCGCATTGATCTCACAGTCAGGAATTTGGTAAGCCATTCGTGTATGTGCCCTGCTGTAGCTATAGGCACATAGCTCCATGAGCAGCTTGGAGTGGGCACAGTGTTGATTGCTTTGTAGAAGTCCAACACGACACAGTCCACCTGCTGGTTGGCATCCTGTGACTTGAGTAGGTCGTCCTTGGTCACGACAAGTTGGGATTCACATGAGTATCCACTCCAGAATCTAAGGTTAAGACTTGTGTGGATCTTGTTCCTCTCAATGTGACTCATAAGGTGCTGACAGATGATGTGCTGCAATAGTTTGCAGAATACAAAGGTGAGGGAGATGGGTCTGTAATTCTTTGCTAGTTGTCTATATATAGTTATCATCTTTCTTTAACACACTAGAGATGTTTGCAGATATAGCCAGTCCTTTCATAGTGTGCCAGTGCTGAGTGAGTACTGGAAGATGATGCTGTGGCCTGAGGTGATGTTGTCCACATATTTCTTTATTCTTTAGAACTGTGTTTGGGATGGCATCTGTATCCTGGCCATAGGATTTGGAGGCGTTCAAGTCTCTCAGCAGCTTGGCTACTCCTATAAGGTTTACCTCTATATCCTGCAATGGGTGGTGTACATGTATGTTGACATATGGGAGCTGTGGGCCTGGTGTTAGTTTGGTAAACATGGAACTGTTGCAGCAGGATGTCGGCTTTCTGAAGACTGTACATGTCGCTTCCTTCAAGGGCAATACACCGATGCTGTCTTGCTGTCGCGATTTGGTATATTGCCAGAACAGCTAGTTTGGTGTTGGATGCCAGTCCATCCTGGATTGTGCAGTTAATGAAATCCCACTCAGCATTAAGCTTGTGGAAGGCTCTTTTACGTTCACCTTGGTGGTGGCAGTAGTTTTCCCACTTGTTGTGCTGTGTTGTATAGAACAGTAGAGAAATAAAAAGAACATACAAATTTTCATTTTCGCCTGTCATATTTGCACTAGAGTAGATACTCCCAAGCACTATGCATTGTAATCAATGGAGAACAAAATCAGTATTACTGTATGTCATTTTGATAATGTTTGACATCAGAAAATGATAATTTTTTGTATAATCAATATAATTTTCAATATATACAGTGTACATGCATGAATATTTGTATTTCAGATGATTTTAAACCTGCTTCAGTAGATACATCACGAGAGTCACTGGTAGAAGTTGGGGAGGGGCACCAGGTCTCCATCACAGTACCACATGTGGAGGTACAGTATTTATTGATTGTCTGCATCCTCGATAGTCCAGGGATGAGCGTAACCTCTGGAGTATCGAGGATGGCTTGTCTATGACTACACATATTCTTTTTTTCTAAACATTTTCTTTGTTGGTAAGTATATGGATTTTGAGAAGTTCTTTTTAACACAACCAATGAAATTTTCTATGTGACGTTTCGATGACTAGTACGATATGTACACTGTCACCTTCATCAGACAAATGACCAGTGAAGCGTATGCACACAAAGGTGTAAAATGTGTATGGGTTGTCCATAAAATCGATGTTGATTTCGGCTACGCCGGATACGTATGTACAATAGTTGTTATATATGCACCAAAATGACTCAATTAAGCTACGCTTTGTTAACACTTGGTCGTAGATGTGCGAGAGTCTTTGAGCCCCCTCGTCTCAATTTAGAACTGGCCCACTGTGGCATATCCAGATGGCTTCCTTTATCTGCCGCACACATATTCTTATCTATATATCCAGACCCTATGTACCATTCCCGAAATTTCCATTTAAAAGAATACGGTAAACCTTCGGTCAGTTCGAACAAAATTAAATAAATATTGATGAACCTGTTCGAATTATACGAAATTGTGCTTCAGAAAATAAGCGCAAGTTCGAACTATCGGCAAAAATTTAGGCAAAGTGTCAATCAAGACACAAACATCCAATGTAAGGTCGATACGTAACAACGACAGCCTGGCATAGAACAATGGCAAATTTATTAAGGGTAAAATGATAGTATATTATTTAATTCAATGTTAATTGATCATTAAACTATCTTCATTTTGTGATAATTATGATCTTTATGGCGAAGCAGAGGCCATTGTGTAGGCCCCAAAACAGTACACATTTCATTTGTGACACAAAAGTTAGACTACCTTGTATCAGAGACCTAAATATTGAGTTTCTGCATAATTATATGTTTTATTTGAATCAGAAACTATTGTATATATATTATTTCGTAATGTATGGTCAATTTAATAAATTGAAAACATAGTCTACATAACCTGTTGCATTTACGAAAGCGCTGCTGTAAATATAGGTATATATGTTAATAAAATTAGGTCAGAACATCAACATGTCTGCTTTTAAATTATAAGTGATATAGTCCTAATACCTACCAAACTTATTTGACACCTTCAAAATTACCCATCGCTAATTAGGACACATGTGGATTGTTTGGACTGGACATGAATGCTAATCAATTCACTCACAATAACCGGGCGGCCGATTCCTACCGCGACATCTCGCGTGGCCTGCCCTAGCTACAATAATGTACCTGGTGTGAGGGGACCGGGTATGCAGGCACACGTTTACAGGTAATACCTCGATTGGCAATAATTAATCAAAATGCTTAGTTAACACTGTATATGACAATACACAGGCGATTTCTTAGTTTGCCATACAGCATGACATTAGTTCGTACTACAACCCATTACCCTAAACGTGTCTGTTGATTAAAGTATTGACACTTTTCCAGGGCCGATCGCCGCGAGCTTTCAATGGAGTTTGCCATTTTTTTTTTTTTTTTTATTGAAAATAATACGTGTTTGAACTATCTGCCGATTCGAACTGACCGGAAGTTTACCGTAACTATAAAAGAAAGGTAGAAAATATAATATGTCATTTTACAAATGTAAGTTGAACAATGGCAAAAAGTGAGAACATCCTCAATTGAAGGACCTTTTTGAGGTCAAGATTTAGTTATATGGACCTGAGAAAGGGATATTGACTGTTACAAAGTTATAAACACATACATGTATTAACCAAAATCCATAATTGCTTGGTTCTAATTTGTGATAAATTATGATGTTTTTATCATTAAATCAGATTGATGGAACCGTAACTAGAACTGTATTTGGTATAGAGCAACTAATATAATATAATTACAAACGAAACGACAATATAAAGAGGTTATAAACTTATTGCTGTAGTAGCACAGAGTCAATATCACAAATCATGTACCTCTTTGTGATTATGATCTGACCAATGAGGGTGTAGGAAAAAGTAGTGTAATCCAAAAACCTCTATGATAACTTTGCAGGGGTGTGGTACTCCACAAACCGTGTACAACGGTAACAAGAGAGAATGCCCCAAGGAATGTGTCCTCATCATAGACCACACCAACGGTTCATTTACCCTGGAGAGGCTTACTAACAATATACAACTGAAGAAAACAAGGTAAGCACCTTTACAATGTTCTCCTAAACCAAATAAATTGTGTGCTCATGCTGTAAGGGAATGTGATCACCAATCAATATGTTAAAAACCTCAAACGACAATATCCTAAAAACCATGTGGACTAGAGTCGTGATACTTGGGTATGTTATGTATGCCAGCAGTGCAAATCTTTTTCTGAATTAGAGAAATGAGGTCAAAGGTCAACTTTAAGTGCTAGTTGGGGGTCAAATGTCAACATAGGTTAAAAGCTTTAACAATCTTCTCAAGTTTTGTAAGGCCCAGGGTCATGATATTTGGCCAGTAGGTACCTGGGATGGAGTGCTATAAAGTGTCCTCATTAAAATGACTTTGACCTACTTTCCAGGTCACAGTGGTCAAATATGTTAAAGATTTGAAACAATAATATCCTAAGAACCATTTGGACTAGAGTCGTGATACTTGAGTGAGCAATGTAGACCAGCAGTGTGAATCTTTTTCTTTATAACAGTAATGAGGTCAAATGTCAACTTTAAGTGCTAGCTGGAGTCAAATGTCAACATGGGTTAAAAGCTTTAAAATTGAAATTTGAAATTTCAAACAACAATATCTTAAGAATCGTTTTAAGAGATGTTAAAATGTCTTGTGTTCTAGTTACCAAATTTGGTCTGAAGTTACCTATATGTCAGTTTCATGTAACAAAAGAAACAGGTGAGCGATACAGGCCCTCTGGGCCTATTGTCTATAATGTCACAGAATCCAAATTGTCTCCAATTGACATCACTTTGACCGACCTGTTCGTTTATGCGGAACAACCGGTTTGTCCGTTTATTAACTTAACAATTTCGGTATTAATCATGGCAGACCTGCAAACGTTTATGTAGGCCTTGCAAGGCTTTGTCAAGGCTTGCCTGAAAGCAGCATCAGATTACTAGTATAGGTCCGACCTTATTTAATAAACGAACAACTGTGGTCCGACCGGTTAAACGAAAACAGCCCTGCTTTCATACATGTAAGTCACTCATGGAGATAAACAGATGATATAGTACAATTTCTTTTGGTATAAATAACTTTAGGTAATTTGCCTTACTTATGCTTGTGACCATCTATAAGAGTGTTCCTGAGCCCAAAATTACTTCAATTATCAGTGAGCAATAAAAACATGTCAACAGCTAAAATAAGTCTTGCTTGAGGCTATATTATGTCTATAAATATAATTGTAAGATACATGCAGCTCCTTCCCAAAGATTTCCACAATTATAACAATGGTGAAATGTCTTATGTATATTTTTATTTCTTACTTGATTATGAATTATATTTAAAAGGTAGACAGGAATGCATGTAACTTATGAAATTTAGGGACTTCTGAATTCTTCAGTAGTTTTATGGATTAAACATATGAAAGGGAGATAACTACAGCATATAGCCTTAAAGATAAACCAGTATTAAGAATTATCTCCCTTTAATAAGACTCTAGATTTTAATATTGCCTTTCAATGATTTCATTTGAATTAATAGAATCTTTCCATCATTTTCTTTCTGAATGTGTCCAATACTTCTGAAACATTTGATGCAGAATCCAAAGCTAAATATGCCTTATCCTATAATCATAAATTATAAAAGTCTGTTTTTAAATCACATTAAAGACATTTTATTGTTGTATCATTGTTTGTCTGGTACCCAGGATTGAAGGAAGCAGCAAGGCATCTCTAGCCGGCCGACCATTGACTCCTGTGGATGTCCACAACAACAAACAGAAAATGTCACCCATGAAGCCGAAGGTGGCAGCACCCGTTCAAATCAGCCCGCCCACAAATACAGAATCACCATCCATAACACCCACGCAAACAGAGGAGGTCAAAGGTCAGGGAATTATCATTACTTAGTTAAACTGTTTTTTGATTTTAATTTTTGCTCCTCTCCCATATCGTAAAATATGAAACTGATATAATGTAATCGTATAAAAACATCATGTCTTTGGGTTGAGATATCTGTTACATGCACAAGGAAGGGGATCATTGTACGAAACCAATGCTGTTTAAGACACTTTAGAGATAGGTTAAATGTTGATTAATTGTAGACATTATCATATCAGTGATAGATTTAACCTCCATATTTTGGATCCTCGATAGTTATACCCCTCATGAAGTTTTTTTTTGGGGGGGGGGGGGGGGGTATAGGAATTACGCTTTGTGACCGTCTGCCCATGATCCTTGTAAGCGCAACTCCTTAACTGTTGGATAGATTTATTATAATTTGACACAGTCAAAGTACACCATTATATGTAGATATGCATGAAAAAAGGACTTTGCAATTCAACTCCCTCCCCCCCCCCCACTCCTTGAGTGATGGCCCTTGAAACTTTAATTTCTGCTCCAGAAAACCTTGTAATCGCAACTCCTAATTCTTTATTTAATTATGTTTTGTAACTTTTGTAACAAGTGTAAGTGCAAGCGTGGGGGAAGGATGTCTTTGTGAGCTCGCTCACAGTCTCTCTAGGTTTACTCTGTACTATTTTAGACATGCTGATCAAATAGACCAGTGATAGATATAACCTATATATTGTAGATCATTGATTGTTTTACTCCTTACGACTTTAGACATGCTGATCGGAGAGATAAGTGATAGCAGCGACAGTTGGGATAATAGTGATTCAGACAGCTCCAGTGATGAGTCAAACAAAGACACAGACACGAAAGGTAACTCTTGTTCCTGGACATTGATGGTATACTATGACAACATTTATCTATGTCACTGTAGCAGACATCACTATTTATAGTGTGTTGTTTGTCAGTAAGGCAGAGCACCACTTTTGTTCTTTGAAAATTGTACATTGCCATGTACTGGCCGTCAGTGTTTTTTTCTCTGGGAACTCCGGCTTATCTCCACCACCAGAACGAAATATTTTTTTCTTTTTATGTATTGTAGGTATTTAATATTATGTTGTTTTGTGCAAAATGTTCATGTATGTTTGATTATCAGTCTCTCAACTTCACTGTATCAGGAAGGCAATTCCAATATCAAACTAAACATCTAACAATAGACTTTGAAGAAATGTTTACTTTGACTATTTGTTTCTCTGTAGTTGTTGGCCATTAAGTAAAATCTGAAGGGATGAAGAACCATTTCAAGATAGTTTCATTTTAATATAAATCTGAAAGTTTATTTAAACTTTTCAGAATTGTTGATTTAGATTTCATAAACTTGATGTAACATCAAAGCTACCTGCATTGTTTGTGTGATTTGTAGTAGCTTTATGTACAGGATGATAGAAATAAGAAAAAAAATTATATTTCGTTTTACCTGTTTTATAGTTTTTACATAATAGTATAACGTATGTGTTTCTATCCTTCAGCAGCCCCAGGTAGTGCTCAGCCTCCGAATCCGATGTCTTCCTCTGGAGGTTTGAAGTCCTATGGATCATTACTAAGTAATTATAAGATGTTTTAATTTTATGCCTTATTTGTCATACAAATCAATTCTGTTTTTTAAAGGCAATTAAATATGGATTGTAATTTAAGAAGTTGGATTTATCACACTAAGGTGATAAACATGATATAACAGTAAAGATATGCATTAGATAATAAAATAAAAATGTTAGCAAGAAATTACAGCAGTGTTATTATACCCTGTAACAAAGTTATAGGGGAGTACTGAAATCAGATTGCTTGTCAATCTATCTATCCATTTATCCATTTATCCTTCTGTGGATGGTAGTTTGTCCAGAGCACTGCTGTCTCACTTCTCGGCCAATTTTTATACGTCAGTCAAATTTGACGGAAGTATTATGGTATGGGGTTAACGTTGTCCGTCCGTCCGGCGTAAATTTTTGTTTGTCTGGCAATCTCCTCCTACATTTTTTGACCGATCTCTTTGAAACTTGGTATACATTATAATCATGATATGAAGTTGTGTCTCCCTTAAAAGAATTTTGATTCAGCAATTTTTAAAAGTTATTGCCCTTTGTTCATTCCAGTATTTGATTTTTTGTCCGGAAATTTTCTTCTACATTTTTCATAGCATGTCAACTAACCACTCTTAGAATGGTGCAGATCTTATTTCAATGTAAGAAAGTATATAACACTATATGGCATTCGACGGGCGTATATTGTTCCCCCCCGCTGTACTCTTGTTAGCTCATATGGTCTGAAGGGCAGATGAAAAGTATCAAGTTTGTTAAGGTGAATGACATTCACCCATATTCAAGGTCACAGGGGTCAAGTCAAGTATGTTTAAAACTTTAAACAAGATCTTTTGAATATCCTAAAGGCCGTGGGTTATGATATTTAGCCAGTAACATGCAGAGTTTGTTCAAATGTCAAATTTTGGCTCATATTCAAGGTCACAGGGGTCAAAAATGTTAAAAAATTATACAACTGCTTCTCTATAATCAATACGAGTAAGGTGTTAATATTGTTTTTAAGCCATGCTCTGATGAAGATCAAGTCTGTTGATGTGAATGACCTTGACCCACTTTCAAGGTTACATATTGTCAAATGTGTATAGACCTTTGAATTACCTCATCTCAAAAAACAAAAGGTCTTGCGTGATGATATTTGGCAAGTTGCATGCTTTGATGAAGTGCTATAAAGTTTAATGACCTTGTTTGACTTGTAAGGTCACATAGGGTTCAAATGTGTTTTAATGTTGTATAGTTTCTTTTGAATGTCACTTAGAGTCATAGATATTGATATTTTGCCTGTAGCTTTATTTTAAGGTTACAAGTGTGAGATTTGTATGAGATAAGCGATGCAGACCCATTGGGCCTCTTGTTATGTATTGTATACATGATCAGTACCTTAAATAGGAGATTTCACACGTTGTGTTATGTTCTTGTTTCAGGAAATGATCTCCAGTTAAGTGACACGAGCAGTAGTGACAGTGACTGATAAGAACTATAGGACCATACTGTGGAAAATTTAACTTATTCTTCCTGAGAAATGTGAAGCCTTCAAGTGTTCTTTGTCTTCCTCATGCCTTGTAAAATGTCAATTCTGTAGCAATACTGTGATCTGGTATGAATGTATGATGTTTATTTCTCGGAGCATGAGTTACAAATGTACCTATAGTGTCCTGTTTACCTGTTAAAACACTCACCCCTGAAGACCCATTTGAACTCCTCCAAATCAAAGGATGGAGAAGTTCATTATGAAATTTCAGGGGTGAATAATTAACCTGTAAGTAATTGTTGTACAGACTTATTACCAGTTAATCTGTGAGGAAGTGTTATATAGAGCTAATACCTGAAGCTTGTGTTCATCAAGCTTAATAAATGTGCATATATCTGAAAAAAGCAACCATGATGTCCCATATTTATGTGTGAACTGAGGGAAACATGATGTCTAGAGTTAGGTGTGAGTTGAGGGAAACATGATTTCCCATTTATATGTATGTGAGCTGAGGGAAACATGATGTCTAGTATTAGGTGTGAGTTGAGGGCATCATGATTTCCCGTATATATGTATGTGAGCTGTGGGAAACAAGATGTCCGGTATATATGTGTAACTGAGGGAAACACAATGTCTAGTATTAAGTGTGAGTAGAGGGAAACATTATGTCTAGTATTAAGTGTGAGTAGAGGGAAACATTAGAGGGAAACATTATGTTCTGGATTTATGTATGGGTTAAGCGATTATTTGGATATGAAAGTAAATAGTACCTGTAGATCATATGCAGACGCCAATTCAGAACTGAGATTCATGTCTGATTATGTTTTAGCCATTCATATATAAGTGTTTTACCTACGATCTGAATTTGTGACTTGATAAGATTTTTTTTATAAATCACAAAATATTTGATACATTTAGTGTACTGATCTCTGAAAATCGTAATAGAAAGAGTGAAATACATGTACCAGCCCTATAAAGATTTAGCCCAGAAATTGAGCTTATCATAAATCCCTTGATTCTTTCAAAGACTTACTTTTGCAATTCCTTTTCTTTGCTACCAGCAAATATTTTTTCACTGCTGAATTGTTTCTGAATGCCTTTCTTTGTGAATAAAGACAAAATTAAAATGATGTTCATACATCTGAATAATTTACAGAGTACATAACAGGAATTTGAACACAGTTTTATTTTTTGAAAGATAACAAATATTCCAAACCCCTCCGGGGGGGGGGGGGAGTTTTTAATGATCCTTGGGTATATTTAAAGATGATATCCCTCACCTTTTTAGATTACTATCCTGGGCATGAGTTATTGACAAAACATTTAGGCTATTTTCAGGCAAAAGAACAACATGACACAGTAGGAGTTGCCATAGTCAAACTGATCATCACATGTTTAAAGTGCAAGATTCTTTCATGTAATATAACAGCCATGCACGAAGTACATTATGTAGTGTTTAATTGACCATACCGATAGTAATGATAGAAACCACCGTTGGTATTTCTAAAGAGAGATTTACAGTGAATATACATTGTTAGGAAATGTTTTCAAGACATATGCAGTTTTGTCTGTCATTTTTTTCTCTCCAAAATTCATAAATGATATATGGTGCAGAAAATATTCAGCAATGATCTCCCTTTACATTGGTTAAACAACTAACAAAGTATATTTGAGGCGTTATTTTCTGTAATGAAATAAAAATGTAATGCAAGTGCATTACTGGGTTGTAACATACAGAGAGTTGTTCATTGAAAGGCAGTCTTGTATATATACCGGACAATTTTCGTTGCAGTTCAATTTTTGTCTTATCTCGCCTTTCGTAATGAGGGTGAATTAATCATAACAGCAAATATAAGTTAACTGCACAATAAACCTACAGTAATTAAATGTGAAGGGCGAAATTAACACGGGGTAATTAAATGTGAAGGGCGAAATTAACACGGGGTAATTAAATGTGAAGGGCGAAATTAACACGGGGTAATTAAATGTGAAGGGCGAAATTAACACAGGGTAAGTAAATGTGAAGGGCGAAATTAACACGGGGTAAAATTGATCTCATGCCACGGGTGAAGTGGGAAAGTTTGTCTGGGCGAAGATTTCCTGGTACATTGTATACAGCTGTATATACATGTAGTAAAGTATGCACATGCATGCAGATCTTGTATCAAATATTACACATTTTACTGTGGTAAATGTGACTGTATGGAATCTTACAATTTGTCCATATTGTTGTCGAGTACAATGTAAGGAGTTATTATGTATGAAGATTTGCAAAAAATGAAGAACATTGTACTCTACAGTGTATTGAACATATGGCGGTTTGAAGTCTAGCATTTAGGTAGTATTGTATGAAATGTATGAAATCCTACGGTATAGTAATGGTGAACAAATGTAAGTTACTGAGTGGTGAACGTTTCCAGATGTTTATTTTGATGGACTAAGTTTTTACAGAAATTACTGCTATAATTTTCAAAACATGTGATTAAGTCATTAGTGCATTATCAAAATATGGTGTTGTTACGCATTAGCCGAGTATAAGTAGCACACAATTGACACTAATTGATCGCCAGATTATGCTGTAAATGATGTATGTGATTACTAAAACCGTTTTACAATTATTCAGCTCTGACCGACATAATTTTATGCTTTTGTCTCGCCGTCACATAGTGAAGGTGAGACTAAGGTGTTGCTGTTCTGGCGATGATGGCATCAACATAAAGTTTTAGTACTTAAGTTAGTTTCACTGAAAGTATAAGTTGCTAGACCAACCAAACTGGGACCTTAGATGCATCTTAGGTAGTACATCTCAACCCATGCATCAAATGCTGGATGTGGCCAACCTTTCATGGTCCATTGACGGTGTAAGCATCTCCATCAACATTAAGATTTTGAGTTTCTCTGATATTTGCATTGATGGTCAAAGAGGAGTATAGGTGAGACATTTCAATCCGATTTGCTTGTTTTTTTATGTAATGATTTTGTGTATTCGATACACACACACTGTAAATAGTGTTGTGTATTCGATACCAACCACTGTAAATAGTTTTCACACCCAAACCATCCTAGAGTTCCTACCAGTTCATTATGTTTTTGACACCATCAATTCTTGTTAACATTTACTTTGTTTGTGTGATGGTTACCCATAGACCTCTACTACTACATGAAGTATGATAACATTTGTGTGTTCTCTTCTGATGCTTAACATTGTAAATGTTCCGAATTAGTTTTCATTTTTTTTTCATGAAGTAAACCAAACCTTTTAATAGATGTCAAAGAAATGTAATTACCAGGATTCAGCTAGGCCCGGTTGTAAAAGCCTGATCCGGTATTGAGTCAGTCATGAAGGGTTTCATAATGTGATGTTTAAAAAAAATCTAAAACTTTGAATATTATTATGTTTCTTGTCATTAAAGGATTGTTTTGTTGAATTTCAACATTTTTGAAAATATGCATGTACTTTACCTTGTGTTGATTGTACTATCTACCTTGTGTTGAGAAATTCAGACAGAGGATAATTTATCACAGCCCAGTAAGGTATGGTATCTGCAAATGTGTATATAAAAACTTGATTCAAAGTCTCATTATCGATTAAGAATTCATTTGTTTATGAGTTATTTATCTAAATACAAAATGTATGTTTTAACTCATTCACCACTGCAGACACATTTGAACTCTTCCAATTCAAAGGTTGGAATGGTTCATTATGAAATTTCAGGGCTGACTGAGTTGAATGAAAATAGAAACCCTGGTGGATCCATTTTAAGGATCTTGCATCTGTTATTGAGTTAGGTCTTACAACTCTTTATATATATTCCCTTATGTTTGAGTGGGAAATTGTACATGAAATACATGAGTCTGTATGATTGGAATTTCTTCTGAACAAATTGTGGGGGTGTGTGGGGATGTGTTTTGCTTCAGTTGCATAATTATGTTTTAAAAACACTGTTTGAAATAAAATGTCTTCCTTGAAGATTTGTGTCTTTGCTGTTGATGTTTTCAACGAGCTTGAGAGTATAAACAGACTAGTCCAGCGAAAAGGGTATTCTGTAAATGTATCATATTTCATACCTTTGACACATTAGCAGAAATGTTTACAAACTTTCACATTCCCTATATTGTCAACAGAAACTTCAGCCTGTCATACTTGTAGCAAACCTTACCAGTAATTTACGGTAGGTAGCAAATGTGTATCACACATGGCTGAAGGAGAGGTTGCCAATGTGTTCGATATTTGCCAATCTTTCAATTCAATTTTTGTAATTATCTCAAGAACTGGCCAAAATCGAAATATCACAATCACTCTGTTCACCTCAGATTGAGCTTGAAATAAAGTTTCTATGATAAATATGTACCAAAAACAACACTTGAGCTTACTTGTGTTTCTAAACATTTTCTTCAATTTGTTAGACATGAATCGTAGGAAAACTCCTGTAGCACAACCAGTTAAGTGTTAATGATGTATATGTGTGAGGTTTCAATGACTAGTTCGGTTCGATACATTGTATGTACTCTCTCACCTTCATCCGACAGATGACTAATGCGTATGTAAAATGTATACGAGTTGGCAATATGAAATCGACGTTGATTCGGTAAAGCTATATTGGTTATTTATCTGATGAGGGTGATATTCCGTCTTTTCGTATTGCAGAGTTATCTTCTCTTGTGAGCAGGTATTGATTGTTACGTCATTTGTTTGTGAGAGTAACGTCATCAATTTTTGAGAAAACGACGTAATTTTCGCACACAAACCAATGACGTAACAATCAATACAATGTACCTGTTCACAAGAGAAGATAACTCTTCAATACGCAAAGACTGAATAGAACATACCGTGCTAGTCATCAAAACGTCACACATAGACATGTAAGTGGTTGTGCTAGATGAACTTTTCTGCGATAAAGCTTGTTTGGCTAGAACCAGGTGCTGATGCTATTTTGGCCAAGTTACTTGTATTTTAAAAGTATATATATATAAGGCCGGAACTGAATGTAACAATCCCTCACAACGGCGTCAAGTGAGAAAATATATATATCATGTGTTGATGACCTACAAGTGTATATAAATGATAGAGTGGAGTAGTGCCAAGTATGTAGATTTCATCAGATCAGCTGTTCTCTCGTGGGCTGGTCATGTATAGTTTTAGCAGTGAACAGCAAATGTCAGTTGGTACATGTGCAATAGATATACAATACATATCTGGTGATTTATGATCAATGACGAATGACCAAATAGCCCTGACATATGCACAGCTCATTAGAAAATATCAAATACAACAAAACGCTTCGATACATAATTACATTTTTAATTTTATCTACAATATAACACACTTTATTTCAAATCCAAAGAGGATACACAAATATGCGAGAACGAAATGTGGGAGAATATTGACAATTACACTGTATGTTAATTTTCATTTGCTTAATGACGATACTGATTTAATATTCAGATACACTTACACAACCCTTGTTACGGTACTGGAATGACACAAAAATGATACTGACATGACAATTAAATGATACTAACATTATACAGAAATGAAACTGAAATGACATTTCTATGATTCTGACATGACACTGAAATAAAACTGAAATGACACTCAAATGATTCTGACATGATTCTGAAATGATGCTGAACTGACACCGAAATGACTCAAAATGCTACGGAAATGACACTGTTATGATACTGAAATGACAATTAGATTATACAGACCTGATACTGAAATAATACTGAAATGATACTGACTCGATACTGAAATGATCCTGACTCGATACTGAAATGATACTGACTCGATACTTAAATGATACTGACTCGGTACTGAAATGATACTGAAATGATAATTAGATTATAATGAAGTGATACTGAAATAATACTGAAATGATACTGACTCGATACTGAAATGATACTAACTCGATACTGAAATGATACTGAAATGATAATTAGATTATAATGAAGTGATACTGAAATAATACTGAAATGATACTGACTCGATACTGAAATGATCCTGACTCGATACTGAAATGATACTGAAATGATAATTAGATTATACCGACATGATACTGAAATAATACTGAAATGATACTGAAATGATACTATACTGAAATGATACTGAAATGATAATTAGATTATACCGACATGATACTGAAATAATACTGAAATGATACTGACTCGATACTGAAATGATACTGAAATGATAATTAGATTATAATGAAGTGATACTGAAATAATACTGAAATGATACTGACTCGATACTGAAATGATACTGAAATGATACTGAAATGATACTGACTCGATACTGAAATGATATTGAAATGTAACAGATTTTTATTGAATGATGCATGTACTTAAATGCATCTGACTTGATACTTAATGAAATGACGCTGACATCAATTATGAATTTATCTTCCGTTTTGTAAAATGTTTGACTTCGTGTAATGATAACGTTACAATGTTTACAACTCACAAATACACAAACATATTCCCATTACAGCATGTACATGTATACATTTTATGCTATATATTTAACACACCTTTGATGATACAGCATAGCATTTATCCTTCCTCGCTTGTAGCCAACATTGATATGCTGGGGTTATCTTTCATATTTACCACTTTCAATTTTACAATATATCTCGTCATGATAACATAAAAAGAAAATGAATAATTATTTAACCGCTGAAAGGCTAATTAGTAAAATTCGCATTCTAAACAAATACATTTCCTGTTCTTAGTAGTTCCTGTTGTGGAACCAAATCTGTGTGACCTGCTTATGGGATATTAAATATCTCCCAATTTGGTTGCATGTACTTATTCGATATTGGACAAATAAACTCAAAGTACAACAATTGCTGGTTCCTACAGCGATACTTCACATCCTGTAAAGAATGGCAATTTTTGCGATGTGTAAATGTGTAAATTACCGTGAAAATATCCACACGCCAATAGTTTTACAGATTATATAGATTATAGCTATAGGTGCATGAAACACAAAGCTTTCAGAACCAACGCGAATATTTCTAAACCGCAATCAGTTCAAAGAGCCGCAACAACATCTCCACCCGCGAAATTGTCCACTTTTACTGGGTAGCCCAAGTTTCCTCTGGCTCTGACGGCAGACAAGGACGATATATTGACAGATCCAGACATATTGTTTTGTCAAAATGTTTTGATTTGGTGTCAGGGCTAGAGGAAACCCGGGTTACTTTCTGGGACACGTTGGACTAGAATTTTGCTCTTTGACAGTTCTCTTAACTCTATTACAAAAATAAAGTATATCGTGTAGAGTCCATTAACATCATCATATGCGGTATATTTAGAGACACTGTACTTCCACAAACACACAGAATACATGCAGCTGGCATGTACGCTAAAAGCAAAGCTATTAATGAGCAATCTATGGTATCTTTGAGTTGTCCTTATAAATGATTGTCAGGTAATTACAATGGCTTGCTGACTGAATTAAGGATCAACTGTTCTACATAAATATAATTAACAAGTCATTTCCATGCATGACATATGTAGACAACCCTCCCTATGGACCGTGTTCAGGGATATCTTCTCGACATTTATTGATATTTATGTAAACAGACCACAATCAGTCAATGGATCTATACCAGATGTGTATATCTTCGTTTCCATTAATTAGTTAAGATCAATAATTACTTATAAGAATAAAACCATTATATACATTTATGATGTGCCAGGACTCAATGGTTCCGCGTCCAGCATCACATTTCTAGGAGATGCCAGAATGAATAAACTGCTCTCTCTTAGGCGTAGAGTTTATCAAATGCACATGATTGATTGTATGCTTTGTTGTAAAAATACGTTTTATCACAAGTATTACACTCATCAAGTTCCTTTTTGAAAATATAATATAAAGCAAGAATTACACTCATAAACGCCCTATGCAAATCTTAATGATCAGTGGGGGGTTTTGTGTGGAAATGAAGTTTATCACAAATATACACCAATCAATGTCTTATACAATTACATAAAAGTGTGTAGTCAATGACATAATAGTGTGTTATCAATGACATAATAGTATGTTATCAATGACATAATATTGTGTTATCAATGACAAAATAGTGGGTTATCAATGACAGAATAGTGTGTTATCAATGACATAACAGTGTGTTATCAATGACATAATAGTGTGTTATCAATGACATAATATTGTGTTATCAATGACATAAAAGTGTGTTATCAATGACATAATAGTATGTTATCAATACAATAATAGTGTGTTATCAATGACAAAATATTGTGTTATCAATGACATAATAGTGTGTAAGCAATGACAAAATATTGTGTTATCAATGACATACTAGTGTGTTATCAATGACATGATATTGTGTTATGAATTACATACTTTTGTGTTATCGTTGACATAATATTGTGTTATTAATGGTATATCATTGTTATCAATGACAAAATATTGTGTTATCAATGACATAAAATCGTGTTATCAATAACATACTAGTGTGTTATCAATGAAATGATATTGTGTTATCAATGACATAGTGGGTAATCAATGACATAATAGTGTGTTATCAATGACAAAATATTGTGTTATCAATGACAAAATATTGTGTTATCCATAACATACTAGTGTGTTATCAATGACATGATATTGTGTTATCAATTACATACTTTTGTGTTATCAATGACATAATATGTGTTATTAATGGTATAATAGTGTGTTATCAAAGACATACTATTGTGTTATCAATGGCATACTATTGTGTTATCAATGACTTAATATTTTGTTATCAATGACAAACTAGTGTGTTATCAATGACATGATATTGTGTTATCAATTACATAATTTGTGTTATCAATGACATAAAAGTGTGTTATTAATGGTATAATAGGGTGTTATCAGAGACAAAATATTGTGTTATCAATGACATACTATTGTGTTATCAATGACATAAAATCGTGTTATCAATTACATACTAGTGTGTTATCAATGAAATGATATTGTTTTATCAATGACATAGTGGGTAATCAATGACATAATATTGTGTTATCAATGACAAAATATTGTGTTATCAATGACAAAATATTGTGTTATCAATGACATAATAGTGTGTAATCAATGACATAAAAGTGTGTTATTAATGGTATAATAGGGTGTTATCAAAGACAAAATATTGTGTTATCAATGACATACTATTGTGTTATCAATGGAATAATAGTGTGTTATCAATGGCAAAATAATGTGTTATTAATGGCATAATAGTGTGTTATCAATGGCATAAAAGTGTGTTATCAATAACATAATATTGTGGTATCAATGACACAATAGTGTGTTATCAATGACATACTATTGTGTTATCAATGACATAATAATGTGTTATCAATGACATGATAGTGTGTTATCAATGACATTTTTTTATCAATGACATACTAATGTGTTATCAATGACATAATATTGTGTTATCAATGACATACTATTTTGTTATCAATGACATAATAGTTTGTTATCAATGACAGTATATGAAGTTACCAATATCATGATATTACGTCACGAATGATAAAATACTCATTGTATTACGTTACCAATGAAAATGTATATGATGTTACCAATGATATGATATGTTGTTGCTGATAGCATAATAGTATGATACCAAAGACAAGATACATAATTATATTGTGTTACCAGTGACATGATGTTATGCTACCAATGACAAGAGAGTACCGATAACATGAAATAAGGGTAACGATGATATGTTATGTCATCAATAACATGATATTATGTAACCAGTAATATTATATTATGTCATCAATAACGCGATATTATATAACGAGTAATATTATATTATGGCATTAATAACGCGATAGTATGTAACCAGTAATACTATATTATGTCATCAATAACATGCTTTTATGTAACCATTAATATCATATTATGCCATTAATAACGCGATATTATATAACCAGTAATATCATATTATGGCATTAATAACGCGATATTATGTTGCAAGTAAAATGATAATTTTTTACAATGTAATGACACTATGTTACATGTACCTTTCATTTTTCACATAACATTCGTGTGATGTGTAAATGCACTCATACCATAGTTTGGTCTTATGTTACTGGTGTGAAATAATGTTTCGATAGCCTTGATTGTAACATCGCATATAGTTCAATATGTCAATAGCGGTGGTGTTAGCCTTCCAGATGGCATCGATAACGAACTAACGATAGTCAGAGAATATTCGTATTATTACTTTGTTGGTTTAGTAAAAGCAATATTCAATTTGACTTAATTTACTAAGTAATATGCTATCAAAGTCGTCCTAACGTTTTCATTTAGCCTAGCATATCCTAGTATATCCTTGATATAAAACAATCACTTATAGACGTCACAAATCTCATACAACAATCCGTTATATTTTCTCTTTAACAAAGTCTATCAATATTTGATTTTTCATGCCATCGCCGATGTAGTATATTAGTGTGATATTCCGATTAAATGCCTTCTGAAATACTACATAGCAAGGTATTTTTGGCCTTAAGTGTATATGCTTTACTTATAGTACATACATATGTACGTATCTGGACAATGGCTCACTGTGTAGGTTATCCGACCCCTCTTGATACAATGCCTGTAGGTTTCTGGCGGTCATTAACCAAGTTCCTGACCGGCAGAAGCACGTACGGCTGTAGGATTAACCATTTTGATGTATTCCATATTGAGAACGAATCCTCCTGAATAATCAATTACTGTAGCTCTTTGATATATCCAGCAATACATGGTTGTTTGTTAGTTATTTATCTTACGTATGAAAGGAATGATACGTAGTAATGTCCGTTATCCATATTTTTAATATCAATAAGTAAAATATTTCGTTAACTAGATAACGTAGAAAGAGATGCGTCTCGCATTCGATGGCCGGTATGTCCTACAGACACTTACTGATAAGGAATAATAGATATGTCTTATTACCAGATTATAAAAAACAGCACCAATAATCCGGTGCTACCACGTGCAGGACGTGGGTCTACCCTGTCTCCACTACAACATCGACGGTCTTTTTTTCATCGTTTCTCACTGGAAGCACTTATTGACATCATTCGTCTGGTTTTAGCAAGAATTTGTACCAGAATGAGATCCCAGACCTCGACTATTGACAACACGCTTGCACCAAGGAACAGTCCCATGGATCCACCGATATCACCTGCAAGTATATATAAAACAAAATTTGAAAGAATAAAAAAGCGAAGGACATACTGTAAATGATTAGCGGTAATAATACTTTAGAGGTCGTTGAGGTAAAACGAATGCGCAGGTAACAATTAACAAATTAACATTCAAAAACATTTAGAAAGTTGAATGTAACTCACACACACAAGTTATTGCACCTTTACAATTTGCTATTTGAAACAATATACCACAAATGAATTACACTGCATCATGCATCTATTTTGCCCTTGTAGCACTCATAGGTGATGTTAGGAGCCGAAAGAGTTTGAAATTCAAATAGGTCTAAATTACTGTTGAAACCCACAAAATCAACAAAATAAAAAAACACGAAATTTAGTGAAAGTGTTTCACGGGCTCAATTGGTTATAACCGCTGAATATCAAATCAATGAATCCGTGCATACTATAAACACATAACATATGTAGCTTTGGCGATCAATCATGAAGCATGTAACTCGGAATTTGTCATGGAATAGCTGCAATATGTGCGCCTATAAAAGGTTTACAGTACGCATTCCATCGATGATATCCAATAAAACATATTTTATTTCGTGATGCGTTGACCTCGCTCAAAGTACTGTATAACATGAAATGTTCGTGGGTATTTTCTTTCGTTGCTTGAAGCAATTTAGATCGTTTCGTGGTACAAACGTTCGTGGATTCCGTAGCCTCCACGTAGTTCCGTAGCCTCCACGAAAACCACGAATGATTATATACAACGAACATGTCATGTTATACAGTAATTTGGTTTAAACCCAATCATTAAAGCATGATATATGTTATAAATTAATAAATTGGATTTCTACATTTATTGATATGTTGATTTGTGATGCAAACGGTATACTTACAAAGTAAGGCAAATATATCATATGCTTCTTGCTGGTTGATTTCCTCATAGCTCATCTGTCGATAGAAGATATCGAGCTGAAGGAAGTTATTTCTGAAATAACAATACGAAGTTATTCGCATAAAATGTGTGATTCAAGACTAAGAACTAGGTACTGTACCCTTACTGGTATCTTTTTTTTTGCACTGATAATTTCAGAAACCGCCGTATCTACTAAACATTGGTAAATTTGGTTTCTAATCAGTAATCAGTATTTTCTAATGATTTTAAAACCAAAAAACCGACATGCAAATTATAATCCTTTACAGGCATCGGGTTTTCTCCAATTTCAAACTCGTTGGTTGGAATTTGCCCATACTACACCACTTGACATGAAAAAAGTATTTTTCATCTTTTATGAATCCTGAGGGATTGACGATAACGTTTCTTCTTTTTTAATGGGTGTTAAAATTATGTAACCAAAGTGACCACACACAGAGATATTGTCCATAGTCGGAGACGGTGCCTATATAACCCTTTATGACACCACCATTTTACCACTTTAGAAACAACAGATGATATATTATTAAATCATTATTTCCTGTTAACTGCAATACAATTAATTCTAGCTACAGAGTTACGGCCAACCGCGGGGACTGCTAATCCACAAGCAGATTTAACAACCCTGTGATGTAAAATAAACACTAGACATGCACCTTATCTAAAAAGTTATAACCGTCGTTTATACACTGTACTCTGTCGAATAAAATCAATTTTAAAGCAATCTACAAAAGGACAACCGTATTCAACAAGCTTACGTCTTAATCATACTCACTTGATGAAATCACTATCTATTATGATGGACTCTTTGAATGCTCTTGCGTCGACTATGAATGCCTCGAGTGCGTCCAGAAATAGTGCGTCTTTGTTGTCAACTATCTGTGACATTTGACACATGTTCCGTATTTCTGAGAAAGCGGAACGAATTTCTATTGCGACATCTGAAAAGTTGCGAAGAAGCCGAGATTCATTCAGGTATTCATAATATTCCATTGAATCAATATCATCTACAACTATCTTCCACATTTCTAATACATCTTCTTCCAAACGATTGACCCAGTCAATTAAATTTGTTTCCCTTACGCGGACATTTTGGAAAAACATCTTGAACTCAGTCATCCCGTCCTGTATGCCCTGTGACGTCAGCAATTCAACAATGGCCATTTTTGTAGCATTCTCTTCGTGTATATACTGCGATATGTCCCATAGAACGTTGTTTAGCGGGTTTAAAAATAGAGCATCTGTTTTGTCTAGTTCTAATTCTAGAGACTTTAAACTTTGCAAGATATTTTCCATTAATGTTGAATATTGCGACCATATGCTATTGAAATATTCTAATCGTTTTTGTAAGACCCCAATCGGCCATTCTATTGTATCAAAATAGAACACACTTCTTGCAAAAACAAAATTGCGCATGTAGTATTTGAACTCCTCTCTACAGTAAAACATCCGATCTTCATCCAAAGTCGAGTTATAAAAAGCAACATCCGAGAGTTCCTGTAGCCACTCCAATCGCTCAATAGTTTTGTTCAAGTATAGGCCGTACTTTTGCCCGTACTTGACGGCATAACTATTATGGACGCGTGCTTCCATAATAAGATGCCTTGGCGTTGCTGGTCTATTAAAATGTCGCCCTAGGCCTTCAAACGAATAGTTAAAAATAGGAGCACCCATATCATAAGCATTGATGAGCGTGGAATAATTGTCGAATGCTAGGTTTACGATTGCCTTTCGATTTTGTAGCATGAGTGTCGTGGTCTCATGCATCATAAGCCTCGCGGAATGGTCAGTAAAGTTTTCATTAGCCATCATCCTAATTCGACTTTCAATAGTTAAGATATACTCAGCGTACGCCAAGGCAACTATATGAATGACCCTCTCTTCCATAGCGTCCCTTGCACGTATGAAATTCTTCTTTACGATGTATTCTTGAAATCTGTATAGAAACTCTTTGTTGGAATAGATTTCAAATGTCTCGGAATAACTGTCATTTACCATCATACTGAGATCATCAATCATGGTAGAAAGGTTATCCAACACTAGATGCTCAACGTCATTCAGTGTTTTTTCTAAGTTCTTAGCCAGGGTCACTGTTCTTTGAAATGTTGAATTTTCCATCCGTGAAGTCACCTCTGTAGCTTTCAGCAGTTCGGCCGACAAAACCGCTGTAAGATAATAATTATGGATCTTACGTCTTCTGTGTCGATAAATGTGAATAACTAAACTTGATACGAACCATGGCGGTTTCAGAAACATTATTATCTACCCTTGAAGGGCGTGTGTATTAGAAGGTCTATAACGTTTGATGGATAACCCCTATAGCCAAGCGGGAGTTTTTGTGATGTTAACAGTACACTGTATATGCACGTAGCAATACGTTTTCTTTAATTTGCAACAAGTAAGTTTTTTTTAGTTTATCTTCCTAAAGATATTTATAACTATTATACTTATAAGAAAATTACATATTTCTTTCAGTTTTTAATTTCTATTAAATAAGTAAAAATGTATATCTACAGTTTTGGGACGCATGTCCTTCATTCTTTCCCGCACTACTCAAGCGATGCCATTTTGATAGCGTTTGCTGTTTTTCATGACTGACGGAGTATAGTCCACACAGGACATCATTATATGGGCAAAGAGTGCAAACACAGACAATAATTTATCTATATAACATACAGCAAAAAAAGCGATTTACTCTAATACACATATTGGATCCGTAAATATATATCAGCAAATGTGACGTTGTTTACATAAATACCTTTGTCGTTGTTGCTAAGGAACTTGTTGACAGCGTACTGAGACGTGGAGGCATACGAGATGTCCGGCTCGTAAATAATGAAATTACAAGGCACAGGGCAGTCACAAAGAGTATCATGTATACTGGGAAACTCATCTGCAAGACGACAAGATGATACAGTCAATGGTAATGTAGATGATGTCATGTCATGTTTATTTTAGCGTCAGTTGTATATTCTCTTGATGAAGTTTCAAAATACAACTACAGTTTACAACAGACAATTTGTAAAATATTGTAGCTCAAATTTGTTTTCTTTTCAGGTTTAGGGCTTTATGTATTTTCTTATAATCACCGTTCTGTTACTGTTTTCACTTTTTTTTTATATATATATAATTACACATACATGTATATACGTATGAATAACTATATCGAGTCTGGTATAATTGGTATTCTTCGAAAGAATTTTTTTCGAAAACCTAATATCAGGAAGCCAACTTCAGTCTATTATGAAAAATTGCGAGAGCTTGGTGAACAATTACATCGACTTTTATAATTTGCCAGTTTGGTTACACTCATAGCAGTGAGAGATGTTATCAAATTCGTGTAACAAACAGGCAGATAATGTTACTAGACGAATTTGAGGCTTTGGCATAAACTATCACGTGACTCTATTAAGGAATAATCATAGCACGATGAAGAGAAGATAGGTGTGCTACTGTTTATTGAAATAAGGAGTTCCATTCTATGTCACCTAGTGAAGGGGCATTGATGCTCCAGTCGGTATAAATATCTATGGTATGTTAGGTTTGACACAATAAGTAAGAAATCGTGCTTCTTCACAGAAACAATAAAGTGTCCGTTGTCTGTGTCACACAGCATACCGATGAGTGGCTTTAGACATTTGAAGTACTCGTATAGCGTGCACACTGGGGGGTCACCTGGAACAAAACATTCAACGAAATAATATTTCAAAAGCTTTTTATTTGTAACTGTCGTCAAACAATATTTCCTTCATCATAAAAAACTCACTATGGAAATATTTCAAATGCATTCCGCTCACTTAGGTGTAATTGTCATCAAACGCGAATTACATTAACAAAGAGTAAATCTTAAAATGGAAATATCGCACAGTTACTGCATTGTAACTGACGTCGAGTATCAATTGCATCAGAATGAAAGATGATAACATGGTGGCAATATTTCAAAAACCTTTCTTTAATGAAATGAAATTGTCATCAAACAAAATTGCATTAGCATGAAGTATATTTTCACTGAATTTATAGGTGATTTATATTAGGCATAATGATAGAAACTAATGTTTTTTCCTCGTTGATGATAATGATTGATATTAGAAAATTGTTATTATGTCAAAATATAAAAATGGGAGAAAATCCTTTTGATCGGCTGGATATGTTTGATATAGAAGCTTGACTGGTGTCAAGAGCTCATTGATAAAGTTCTAATATGCTACATCTAATTGACTTTAAAAGCTATTTTATTTTATTTCGAACACTAAATAGCGGTTTTACAGACTACATGTGACATATTTGACCTTGTGAAAGATTTGTTAAAGTTTCCAGAAGAAGATGATATGTTTAATGAACTCATGATACATACCGTTTTTATGTAGCATGTAGGCGTGGCGACAACCACATCTCAACTTGGCCAGGGAAGTTAGACAGTCCATCTGACAAGCGTCCATCGAAAACGTATCAACATACTCCAGTGTGTGTTCTCTACAACTTCCGTGCGGGCGGGGCAGGTTACTTATCTACAATACATATCCTACACTTACCATATGTGTTAATATATTAAGGATGTCTGTCCCACTGCCGACAAAACACTAAACAAATCCATTATAGCTTTTCTTGAAAACGTCTCCTTTACAATTAGAAAATTGTAGTGATTTTGTTTCTTTAATCTTTTTGAACTTCTAGTGAAAGTTCAGCAATATCTGGGTTTCAGAAATGATTTATCAAAGCTATAGTCACGGATGAAGTAGAGTTTTCAATGCACATATCTATTTTGGCAATAGTACGAGGGATTCTTAAATATGAGTCTCGCATATGCTACAGTGGTAATGTACCACGGATATTCAATATGAAAAATAGGAAACAAAAAACTAAGGAAACACATTTTTTCGAAATCAATATAAAGGTCGAAAAGAATATTTAATTGAGACAGTCTTTGACAGTTGGGATGTCTTTGAAAGGTAACATCATAACACGGTGACCACAGAAGTGTAAAAATGAAAAGTTACCACAGTTTTAAATCAGATTACCAATAGGACCCAGCCATTCACAAAATCCTAGAATTAAGGTTATTTTAGGACCCTATAAGTGGTGTCAAGATCCTTACGCGGAACACCTTGACACCGACGAACACGTGAGCACCGGTGGACACCGCCTGACCCAGCGCGTGCACACGCGGTACCTCTCCATTAGCGTGCAGTAACATCTTCACCCCCGCGGCGTCATGGGGGCCAGGCATATACTCATATTGTTCCACGTTCAAGGTCAGTCGTAGGCCGTTCTCCACCCCTGTACATAAAATATTTACACCACTTATATACAATACATTTTTTTTTCTTTTTATTTTCTTCAATAAATAATAAGGTCATTTGCAAAGTGTTACATGTATTTTTTATTTGTTCTGAAATAGAAAAAAGGTGTTTTCTAACGTACACATGATAACTACGCTTATAGGCATTATCGTTGCATATAAAAGTCACTATGAGTAATGTATCTTGTTCATTTGTCTAGAGAGTTTTATAATGCGGAAAATATGACCAGGGAAACTCGAGGGCGTGAACAACACATGGTGGTTAATTACCATGTGATGTGCTCAATATAAACTGACCAGAAACCACTGCTTTATAGATTTTCTATAATTCTAAAATAAATAAATATTAATCCTATATGTACGTGCGAGTATTCAAAATGATGACACGAAGGGAGTGAAAAGGTGTGGACTGAATGAGGATGGGGGTAAATGATAAAACTGAAATATTAAAAAAGAGGTTTGAAAAACAAAATCTGCAATTTTTACTCTTACGTCACTAGACAAATAAAACGTCAAACGAACGATTCCTGTTTTGAAGATGTAGTTTGTTCTCCCTCAAACTCTGTCCAAATGTTAAGCATTGTTTTTGTTAGCACTGCACAATAATGGAGAGAATTTCATCATTGCAATGTAATGCTTTGCAGCTGCACTCAACTGTATTCCAGTATTCAAACGCATTGACGACCGTGGATCTACACCAGCTGGTATACTATTGAATTGCTGGTTATTTGCTTCAATAATGCATTTGTTATTGACACAGACCATATATTGCAAGTTTGATGAATTGAATAATTGTATAGTTTTTAATGTTTGTCGTCGATTTCGGATATTGTATTTGAGCGTTGACAATCTAATCTGATTAGGGAAAAGGGCAAACTTTTATTGGTAAAATATGGCCAAACATTCGCCACAATGAATTTCACAATCTACTTCTGATTACATTATCGGCAAAATTTCCTAATAATTAATCTCACAAGCTATGGACGGTCTCACAATCCTATAATAATGATTAGATTATTACCAAAGAGACTTCAGTTTATATCCGATACTGGTTGAATCGCTTGTTTACACAATGAATGTGGGCATGTGTACCAAATTACCCAAATCCGTTCGGACCAGTGGGGGTATGTTGACATCAATTTGATGACTAAATTGATATAATTGCAAACAAGAGGAGTAATGATGTCACATCCATCAAACTGTTTGACACATTGTCATATATTTATTTACAATTTATCCACGGAACGTAATAACCTGACCACACATTTGCAATTAGACAATTTACATACTCCAGTAAACGTCCAGACATATTCAATAGAAAGTGATATGGAATGTTTATGATATGCATTGGACTTTAGTCGGTATTAAGAGGGACATCATCATGGCTAATGAACTGCAATTAGACCAGGGAGTAACTCTCTCGATTTTATCGTAAAAAAATCATTATCGAGAGTTAATCTCAATTTGCATTATCACTAGATAGTGGAGTGGTTAGCTGTCCAAACTAGGTCACGGATGGCGCACTGATTGGCAATGGCTACGCGATATATAAAGTCTTTGTATACGGAACGCTAGGAAATTGTTTCAAGGCTTTATCTATCATGCATGGGAAATTGCAACGTCGTTAGTCAGATTCCAATAACTTTGAGACAAATATGATTGGCATTAATTTTTAATCTGTCGTAATAATTATCTATTGATCCCTTAATCCACTTAGTATTCATCGTTTAATTACAATACGGACAATTTAAACCAGACGGTTGCCTGGTTTAGGAAGGTTGAATTCAAGGTGAGGCTACATGTAAGATTGTTCGTGAAAAGAATTAGCTGCCAGGGATGACCTGATGGATGAGCAACGATAGCGTCAAGTATGTTTGCCAATTGTACAAAAAATCCAAGAGAAATATTAAAACAAAACCCCATTTAAGAGGCACATACACATTGTAAGCAATTACCCCTTCACAGTTCATACTTCATAACGCGTTGAAATATCGTTTGATACATTGCGCGTGCAGAACAGCATACCAGGGCCCCTTTTCACGATGTCGTTATCATAATCAAACTGTGGGCGTGAGCTCAAGGTGATATTTGTTCTGGTGATAATAAATACAAAGTGCACATTTCGTTTTTTCATAAATTTGATATCTGATAGTGCTACATTATTAAAACGAGTTAAACGAAAGATGGTTTGAACCTGGAATCACTGCTTGACCATGATTACTGTCCAAACAGTGTTGTGAGAAAGGGATCCTTAACATACTCCAGGACAATTCCACCTTTGAACAATCCACTGTGGATAGTCCCTTTTCAACATAATTAAAGTTGCAAAATATCACCAGGAAGTTCAATGGAAGGATAAAACAAAGAAAATGAAAATGAACTCATCTAACAAATTAAACATATTACCAACGGACGAGATATACTCCTGGTTTCTCCCCTCGTTGAATGTGTAGCATACACCATGGTCGGTAAGTGTAGTGTTGAAGTCGGCCGTGGTACACGGCAAACCCTTCCAGAAACACCTACAATAATTAACATTATGCACTTAAGTTTAATTCTAGATAACTTTCGAATACCTAATATTTTAAATATAAACGAAGAAACATGGCTCTGATTGTTAGGTGTGATTATAATGTTATTAGTTAAAAAACGTCTTTCTAATATTTTACTATTTAGTAAAGTTTGAAACATAATAAGCGTATTCGCGCCATTTTCCGCAAGAACGACTTTTTGTCTCGTTCGTAGGATTTTTGGCTCATTTCAACGAATTATTGCGTTATTCATTTATCAAAAAAATGGCGCAAATAAGTTTTAATAGAAACATGTAATTAAAACACATGACAAAGCTTCGGAGAAACATGTGATCACAATTTGGGACGCCTCCTCACAACACGGGACAGAGGGTGACAGAAACTCGATATTGTAACGTGAAACAAAGGGCGGTCATCAACATGTAACCATAACAAGTGTACACAAGGATTCAGAAACATGTCAACAAAATGGAAAACAAACGGTTTTTTGTTTACTTTACTGTAACACATTTCACCATATCTTACTTTTATTTTTTTGAAGATCTTGACAGAACAGCTTGACCATATAATACAGTTGTTAACCTGAAATATGCAACGAAGTTTGTACCTGGTAATGAAGTCTTCTTTCTGATGAGCTGATTGGAGAAACAAATCTTCAAGTGTCAGATTCTGGTCATTAAATCTGGCCAGATCGTTTTCATTAAATGTATCCGGGTGCGTGTACATGCTCTCCAACAGGCGGTATCTATTGAGTTGATTGGATATACTTGCCCTTGAAAAGAAAAATGGTAAGAATCTTTTCGTTAAACATATATTTGAATGACGTAATAATCCATATTTTTCATATGTCTTGCAGCTGCCCGGTGATTTATTTCAAGATGGCTACTCTGATCACGTGGTACCTTAAAGCAAACATTATTACCCAGTGATCTACTAATAGAATATTCTTTGAAAACGAGATGCTATAACAACACATTTCAATAAATTATTTGTGACAAATTGAAATAAACAAAAGTGTGTATTGAATTATAATCCAGTTGCAGTGTTTTTGAGTTGCTATAATGTTTAGAATAGTATGCCGTTGCTTTGCGACGGTAGAAAGGTACGAGAAGTAATTGAACAACACAAGGTTCATTTTATAATGCAAAAACAATGCATCGTCACTAAGTTGAGATGAGAGCTTTTCTAGTGAAATGGTTTTGGTTTTGTTTACCAGAGAAGTAAACAGGGAATGCGTTACTGAAAGGAACAAAGTAGTTATATGAGAAACCTAACATAGGGAACCAGGGTGGAACCAATTAGGACACCAGGTCGATGTTGTATTCATCACTTTCAACAATGTACCCATGCAGAATGAGCAGAGGAAAACTAAGGATTCTGCAGTGGACTCATACTGATACTCTCTCACGATCATGCAGTGGGATGCAGCAGGCCAATAACTGACACCGAACCTGTAAGGGTAGTCTCTATTGAAACACCCACATTTTACTATGTAAAACAATATATACAACTTAGACGTATGAAAAACTTGATCGATCTGTTGAAATATGTACACCGTAAACATACTGCAAACTGCATACTTTGACAAGCCATGTTCATCTTAATCAATATAATTGCACCAGACTTCTCAATGTTTATAGTATAAGCTGAACTTCGAGTCGATAAGCAAGCAAACATTTCCCCTAACATCATTCGTCGCACAACAACCAATAAAACACGTTTATAACTTGTGTAAATACGAGAATCAGATTGCGCCGACGAAGACAATCGTGTTACAACTATTAACAGTTAACTGAAGAGCGACACGCAACGACACCAGATCCGCAGATAAGAAGAAAAGTCTCCATACACAACGGACACGCATGACATCGTAGACAAACGGTCTAATAGTGACTTGATAAAACCTGTGCTAACTCATAATTCTCTTAAACGTTGGTTCTATTGGTGACGGACTGTCTATAGCTTATTTAACACATTGCCCTTTCATATGAAAAAGTATGACGATGAAGTATGGGTCTTGTTTTGCTGTATTCAAAACGGTTTAGTGGAACAAGGAATACAAAATTACACGGGTTATATTAGTAATTGCTCTGGAACCAAGCTATTACAATAAACGTGGATGCATAACACCTTTTGGTGTGCGGGGGTTATGTGTGACTATTTTGATTTTTTTCCATGGTTGTGTGACGGAATTACTTTTTTGTTGTTTCTAAATAAAGACAAGGACTTCAGCAAACAGACAGTCTTTTTCCCGCCATATTATTGGGACATTATTGGGACAAGGCAAATGTATTTCAACATAACAATAAGAAAAACCTTGCGGCTATTGTGACGTCACATCTAAAAATGTTTGTTATATTTAACACCAAATACTGCGATTTAATTGGTCGACTTTGTGTAGAAATAACAAAATGATTTGTTTTGTCTCTGTAGAAACATTATTTGACAACTAGGTTTTTGCATATTACGGCGCAACTATCGATTCATAAAGTGAAGTCATTCATGCAATTATCTCTTAATTGGTTTTCACAAGCAGTGTTGATAGCCATTTCGGAACATTTTTGTGATATCCGTAAAAAAGCTATGCTTTATTTATATCCAATATTGTAACCTAGCCAAATAATATTTTATCTTGATCTCATGCGCTTAGTTGTACGCTTCACAACACAGACGATAGTTATGAATGAATTTCATTCGGTTCTGGTATCGCCTCGGCGCCCGCTGGTGTTTTTTTCTTCCGACTTTGAGTCGGATGGTTATGGCTTTTTTTTGGCTGTTTTGTTTAAATAATGCACTGCTTAACCGCGTTGGATAAAGTGTATGTACATAACGTGAACATTATATAATTCTACACTCTCACACCCAGTACACCATGTGATATTCCCACAAACGTTTTTTCAAAGATCAATCAGCGTTCATAGTTCTCTTTGTTATATATTGTTGATTGAACATGAGGTTTTGGCCATGTGTTGATGAATGATGCAGAATCAGATAATATCTTGATAATGAGGTTTATAAAAATAAATAGAAGTTGTAATTTACTTTGTTAACAACTTTCACAGCAAGTCAATAAAAGGGTAAAACAAATATGTGTTATTTGTAGGGACATTCATACACGTTTGACCATTGATTCGATTCTGAACAAAGTGGAGCCATTAGTTTTTATCTTGAATATACAATGTCCTGAAGAGTGAAGTTATGTTTTATGTCTGTTAATGATTCTTTTGGTGCCATCATATAAACGATTACAAGATATATCAAACAGCCAGTACACGAAGTTTCCACTTACCGGATGTATCAGTGTCTTTCTGCCTTGTTACACAAAATATCAATACTAATTCGATACCAGTATCAAATAGAAATAGCTTGTGATAACGACTCTTTTCCGGTTGTGTTTCCAGTCAAGTAGTCACAAATAGCACACACAAAGAAAATCAGGGCATTGCTTATCAACATATATTTGCTAACACAAACACATGTTAATGGATCAGATGCTGCAAAACGTAAGTAATGTCAGGGTTTGGTTCTAGAGTTTAACATCCTTTTAATAGCGAAAGTCATTGAAGGACATGCATCCACGCACGAAATGTAGGCGTGTGTGAAAGCGACAGTTTGGTGTATTTGCCTATTTGTTATAGCGTGGATTTGGTGCTGATCCTCACTGCGTCAACCTGCATATTAAAAATGGAGTTGTTGCTCTATCTCTAATTGTTGAACGTTTAGAAGGGAATACAAATATCGTTTGTTTGCCCTGGTCTGGGAAGAGAACACTGTTTGTTTTAAAAGAGAAAATTCTGCATTATAGTCAAAAATGAACTTGTACCAATGTAGGCGTTATAAAGTACAAAGCAAATATAAAGAGTAAAAGTTCAAATTCCGTAGAGAGACGAAAAGATGAATGTCAGACGTCGCGATTTGATGCTTTATACACGTTATTGCAACCAATATAACATTGTACACATGTCAATGGCCGCAGTGACACCTGGTCTTTAAAGTGATGGGTGGACTTTCTTTTGTCTGGTCCATTTAATCAACCATTGTGGTTGTACAAAAGTACTCGCGATTTGCCCAGATTTACTTAATATTGCATGCATCTGTCTTTTTTCATTGAGTTTGTTTCTTGGAGCACTTTATTGCGTCAATGAAATGAAATTTGACACCATGAAAGAAAATTTATGTTTAGCTGACACTATTTTCATATTTTTTCCGTTTCCATTATTTTGTAAGTCAAAGAACAAAATGGCATAATAAATCGACTTCAACTGAATAACTTATCTCCATAACATACAATATGACCTATAATTTTTTCCCGTTATCATACTGAAACGTTTATTTCAGTATGTGAAAATTTGTTTCAAAATAGCGCCATAATTACCTCAAACAAATTCCAAAAAGAAAGGTAAAATGCATAGGGGAACGCAACAAAAATGGTGTGTACACAATCATGACATGACAAAATGTCAAACAAGGAAATGTTATTTACACCTATATCTTCTAATAAGAACAGAAAACTATTCACTTTCCAAAAAAAATGTGTTTTACTTTTTAGCAACAATATCTAGTTCGCAAAATAAACACTAATGGATGTCATGATCGAATACTCCATAGCAACAAGCTATCCTTAGTAATCTTCTCTCTATAGCTATCACTCCAGCACACCAACATCATGTGTTTAAAAATTCACTTATGTTGTATAAAGCTATCATTTACTCAGGGAGACTATCGGCTTGGTTTGGATAGCTGCTATATTGGCTGTATATCATTGTCCGTACCTTCCTAAAATAGACCCAACATATTAGTTTAGTCGAAGCGTATCTATTGCCGTTAATAGACTGTGAGATTAAGCAAATGGGTTCAAAACTTATCGAGGCCCAGTAGGGATGAGGTATTACTTCTTCCGTCTTCATATTTTGATTGATTAAGACAACCGAAGTGTATAAAGCAAAGAAAATTGTCATCAAATGCACGAAAAAAACTGCAGACTTATCACCGAGCCGATTGCATGGCTTCCACGACACGGCTTTGGTCATATACAGACGATGTCAACTTACAGTGATGGCATTTAATAGGTAATCAATAATACCCGGACATTTTATATTTCATCAAGTTATTCCAATAAACGAACAACTTGCTTCAACACTTATAAATTATATTTATCGACAAATATTAATAAAATAACGATATGATAATTATCATTTGACTGCATGTCTTATTATATTAACGTTACAGGCTATATCAATAAAATACCTAATGAATATAAATCTGATCTCTATACATTAAGCAGGTAAGTATTTACACCTTGCTAACTCGTTATCAGTGAGTGTTGTGTCGTTCATGCCGATGTATCCAAGTTACAACTGTATGCTGTAGTGTATGCTATGTTTGGTATACTGTATGAATTACCAAATTTGGTGGCATGACATGAAATTAAGGTCAGCTTGGAGACCATTCCCAGGTATAAGGGGGGTAAAATGGGGGACCACAAATCACAATTGGTCTCTTATTATTATTTGCAGCTTTAGTGTTACACAGTAGATCAAAATTATGAAGAACTTTTAAAAAATAACATGTAGATTTGTCAAAAAGAGACCATATGTGATTTTCGGTCCCCCAGTTTACCCCTTATATTTCAGAATGATCTCCAAGCTGACCTTATTTTCATGTCATTTCATAATGGCGTAGCCCCAATGTACATTGTATGTATTTAAACTTAGTGGTGATACAATGTACACCACCAGTAGGCCCAAATTGGCACACCACCTTTACTGGTTGTAATTGATTTTTGATATCCTGATGTTGAAAGATAGTATCGGTACCCAACTTTTAAGCAAAGAAAAATAGCCTCGTTTAAATTTATGACTAAGCAAATTTTTAACAAGTCCAAAATCGGAATTCTCACTTTAATAATGAAATTTTACATACTTTACCGCTTAAATCTTCATTAAAAAGAACAACTCTTCCTTTATTTTGTATGATAATCGGTATCAAAGTAGTAGTTGGAATATGTTGCATTCAATGATGGAACACTATTATAGCTATTGTGTCATTTAAATTCTTTATGAGGAATTTAACTTGAACACCCACACAGGTGTAAGTCAACGATGTCCCATGCCTTTTTACGTTAAATTTATTTTGTAATTCTAAGCGGGGGCCGACGCTAATGTTTAATCTCAATAGACGTCGACCCCAACTTTCATAGGTGCAATCAACATGTATGCATGTGTGTGTTACATTTATGTTTTATTATATTTCAGTGTATTTGCTATATATGAAACAAATTACGAACAGTATTTCCCCCTTAGACTCGTTAACGATATTACTTGGAAATAGAACCACCGCTGATTAAAAAGTTCATTTGGCCAGAGCGACCGTATCGATATTGGAGGTTATGGGTTCGGGTCCCAGTCTTGCCTTGTTTTAGTTTTACTTTTGCTTATTTCATCTAGCATATTTTCTTGGAATGACCTTTGTGCTCACTACCTTGGGACAAAAAGTGACCAATATAGATATGCTACACTAGTTGATATATTTGGGATCCATCTCTCTTTTTACCACCTTCTTCTCAATTTCTGATGCCTCACTTGGCAATGCATCTATTTCAGTCTTGGTGTAGAGCGTTTGTTCAAAGTAAGAAAATTACAGGTCCTGTCTTCAGACCGAGACAAACCAAAGTCCTAAAATTAAAACAGTGTATTTTGCAGCTCTCTGGGTGACAGTCAGTTTTTAATTGGTAGCTATAAGGACTGGTTAACTTGTTGTCAGGATAACGTGACCGGATGTAATAATGTGCTGGGTGCCTTTGACGTGAAATTTCAGTGAGGTAGCACTCTAACGTCAGCATCAGATCTGCGCTATCGCAAGGAGGTAAATAAACCAACACACCGCCTCCAGCATACACGAAGCATTACAAACATGAAGGCACATAACCAAACAAACCTAACAAAACAAGATAATATCAACCGTGATATTTACGTCAAATGACCATTCCCTTTTTAATTATCAAAGGAGAGGAAGAATCTTGATATCGACCTATTCGACTTTTCAGTTGTGACAGAACTCACCTGGCTACTGCACCTATCACGCAAACATGATTTCCCTCGATAGTACTGTTATCATGTCCAACAATGATAACGTGTAGTGATTCATTGATTCAACACGTGATGTCATGAGGTATCGAATCTTTAAAATGAAAACATCGTTGCATAAAACTCTGTAAACAGTATCGATATTAGGATGGTATAATGTATTATGTTTTGTCGATATGTTTTATTTTAGGAAAGACCAGCTTTTAACGCATTATGTCACCCTTTCTAAGGTAAAAAGTATTATTATTATCTGTTATATCCCCCGAAACTATAACGTACTTTTGTGAAAATGCAAATTGATGACGACATTTAAATGACTTTTTCATTTGTTTTCTTTCTTTGGTTTGATTTTTTATGTCTTTGAATAATAAACCCATTGCATATATATAGAAAAAAAAAACCACACACATCTTTTAATGCAATCTAAATTGTGAATTGTCCAAATGTGAAAATGAGACTTTAATTAAGTGATTTTTTGTAGACAATTATAGCGTTTTAACGACCTGTTTTCTCTATAATCAACCGAATCGTATCACGATGCATTCATTAACCATTAAGGGCTGGTGTTAGTTGCTTTCAGGCGTAAAAACGCGCTTATGTAACTGTGATAATTATCAAAGCAATTGTGTCATGCATATTGAAATGCATTGATTTGTAAGTATTGTCCTATCATTATCATTCCTGATTCGTATTTATAGCGATGTTGATGGACGTTTTGATAACATGAACGTTTATCATGAAATCAGTGACAGCGACTCCATAGAGAAATAGGTAATTTTATGACTTTGTTCAGGTGATATTTGAGAGTACAAGCAATAATGCCTTCCTAAGCCTTTCTTCATTATTAACTCATCAACAACGTTCTGTTTTAATTTCTGGCAATGCAGATTGACAATTCGATAATGTAAATCTTTTATCACGTGAAAGCCAATCCATAGAGAAATCAGTATATTTATGGCTTTGGTCAGCTAATATTTGTGCCTTCAAACGCCTTTCTCCATTATTAGTTTCTCATCAACGTCCTGTTTGTCTTTTTACCTGGTACAAGTCCCCAAGGTTAAATGATGTTTGTATAAACGTACTTGCATATCGTTACCAATGTGGCAAAGCTATCAATATGAATTCACAGAATTGATATTACCATGATGAATATGCATCATAACAGAGATGCTCGATGGAAACCTATTATTGAGTATCGACATATGCAGTGAAACGCCACTTACTCTAACTCACATTACTCTAATAACCCCTGGTCCTTGAATAATTCGCTTGGTCCCGACCGAGCTCTTATAAATCCTTTGTAAATAATATATATATACTGTATTAGTATATATCCTTTGTAAAACTGCTATTGCTCGAATAGCCCATGTTCCTCGAACCCTTATATACCTCCAACCACTCGGAACCTACGTATTTAACCTTTCCATTCGTCGGACAGGTAGAACACATGCACACGTAAGAGAAATGTCGTTCATGTGACTGACTACAAATCTATATCTATATACTATTAATATTTTTATTGAATGCTGAACAGATGACACAGCGTTGTTATCAGATATCAACTTTCAAAATCAGGTTGCTTGCAGGTAACATTTCATGGAAAGTGAACTCACAATATATGTAGAATATGATTTTATTATGTCTTTCCATGTGGACTTTGGCGAAATATAGATTTGATATATTTAAAGGAATCACAATTTTATAATGACCACCTCAAAGAACCGATCCAAATTTGATTATGACGTCAGAAGACAAATTCGACATATGATCGCGACATCCAATCAGATAACCCGATTCAACGTATTTTGACAGGTTACTGCAAATATCATTTTTTTTTATAATTTGTTTATTTTCAAAGATATTTTTATTACATAAATACGTAAACACCACAAACAACCACATACATACAATTCCCTTTTGCATGGTTTGTCTATTGCATCGTCATATCTTTCATCATCATCCTCATCATGACTGAATATCATCATCAGCCTTGTCAAATCATCAATAGTATTACACCATTATCATCATCATCATCATCACCATCATCATCATCATCAACAGACGCATCCCAATAATCATCAATACATCAATCATCCTCCTCGTCAATAAACCTTCATCACCATTAATGCAAAATCATAATTTTCAATACATCATCATCATCAATGTATCATCATTGCTCCCATTAATATATATATGTTCTTATATATATATAAATAGATATTGACAACCATACACAAGAGAGAGAGAGAGAGAGAGAGAGAGAGAGACACATACATGTAAATAGATTTACTTTTTTCAGAAGTACATATATAATTTAAAGAATAAAAGAAAAATGGCAAAGTTAGGATGACAGGTTATATTTACAGGATAGGTTTCCATTTTCTCCAATCAATTTCAAACTTCCTTCTTATGTAACTGTTTTTACTATTGTTAACATAGTTCTGAACAAGGAAATGGTCTTTGATGACATTGATAAGTGCATTGAGACTCAAAGACTTGTGAAGACATCTAGTCTTATATATATAGTGTTTGATAAGAATTAAAATTTCATTATCAACAGTACTCGCTCGTGGTGATAATATTCCAAAAAGTAATGATTCTTTATTTATTAAAACAGGGATTAGAAGAATGTCACAAAGAGTTTCAAGTCTCTGCAGTAGTCCCTGCACTTCTTGACATTCCCATAAACAATGAACTATAGTTTCTCTTTCCAAATTACACCGATTACATAAGGGACTAGGAAATATCTTGGCGTTTCGGGAAATGTGGTAAACGTTTTCGAATTAAATATATAATGGATATAAGATATGTATACAATATTATTTTATTACACCAGTATGACCGAATATAGTCAGTACCAGAATAAATTGCGTTCATAGAGCTATGGAAGCAATTTGATCAGCGTCATTTTAAAGCTTCTCCTGCCGCCTCGAAAAAGATGAGGCAATCGTTAAAAACAAACGTTTTGGTGATGTCAGACTTTTCGAGGAATCTAATTTGTACATACGATACATATACTTTAATAATGTAAGGGAATATCTTTTATATATATCAATAATACTAAACATTGAGAATGTAAATATAAGCACTGAACGGCATATTTTTGAAAGTTCATGATGTATGAACGCAAATCAGTTACTTATATATATACTATGAAGCCGTAGCGGGCTTCATGTAATATGTATGTAACCGATTGGCGTTCACACCAACATGAAATTGAAGAAAATGCCGTCAATCCTTATTTGAGTACATTTTCATCAGAACGATAGCTGTAGCTTCAAAGAAATGGTAAAATTAATAGCACAATCTTTGGCACCACATTCTAATGAACTCACGCTTGACAAGTCTGCGCGCATATAGGAAAGATGTACTTAACAAACAGGTATTCTACCGTCATCTCATCTGTATATGCACTAAAAATGAATACCTTTGCATCCATGAAATAAAAGGTATCATCCTGATTGGTCAAAACTGAAATCGAACATTTTTTAAACCTTGACAGATGACAGTTTTGATATTTGTCACAGTTTGAAAGATATCAGTTTTATCAAGTTGAGAAAAATCTATTTTATGAAACATCCATTCGATTTCTGTTTAATTTCACTTGTATATCTCACCGGTAAGCAGATGTAAGCAAGACAGCCATTATCGCGATATAAATTTGACGGGGCACCAATGAATATATCTTTATATCATTTTGGAGTGATGTCGCTTTAATCAATTTTATCACAATGGCAATGCCCATTTTGTTTAAAGTCTTATGTCTTCGTTACCGTTGAGGACACAAGACGGCATTGTCATCTACCTTTGGAATTACTCTGTAATCGTCTATGGTTCCCCCACACAACTGCCACATACGTGATTTAACGCGATTGGATACCTGCGATATACATCGTTAGTGCGCAAGCTATCGTTTTCAATATCCTAAGCTAAATACACGTTACACGTTTATCATATCTGATCAAATTTGATGCAGAGTGTATCTCAGCAGAGGTATAACGGTTATTGTATTCACGACAGACATTTTTACTGTTGTATCAGTATCGTGTGTGTCACAAAGAAAACAAACAGTAAAGTTCCCTTTGTGTCATATACTCATGCTTTCGAAATAAACAATGAAAAGACCGAGTACTCCCAGTAGTTGAAGTACAAATTGATATTTGACAAGAAGCTGCATTATATCAAGTTATAGGAAGAGCAAATTTGAATGAAACAGATCCATGGTCGAATGCACTGAAAACATTAATGTCAAAAGCGAGTGATTATATGTATTGCTTTTACTGAAGCAATTTAGATAACGGTTAATCGGCCAATCAGAGCAAAAAAATATACGATGATTTGTTTCAGATACAACCATTAACTTATATGCGTACTGTAAATGTAATAAAAACATTTAAGATTATTTATTTTATTTATTCATTGGCGCCTGGCCATCTGAACCTGATCCAAACCCATTCGGGTTTCAAATTGGCTCTGCACTACATTGTATGTCCTTGTATATTATTTGAAGAAACATAAAAGAAAAGAGACACTAATGTTTTAGCCGACATACAAGACAGCAACTTCGAACATTAAAACAAATGGAAATTGAATTTCTTCCAAAACTTAGCACACAGTTTGATAGTGTTTCTATTCCGTCTTTGCGTATTGCAATTTTATCTTCTCTTGAGAGAAGGTATTAATTGTTACGTCATTGGTTTGTGTGAGAAAATTACGCTGTTTTCTCAAAAAATGATGACGTTACTCTCACAAACAAATGACGTAACAATCAATACCTACTCTCAAGAGAAAATAACTCTGCAATACGCAAAGACGGAATTGGCTATCTTAACACATTTGAATGAAAAATGTTCCGCAATGGTTGTGCCCCAGGGGCAAAATAATTAGAACACTTTGAAATATGAACCTTGAGACAACAGAATTATACTATAACATTACCAGCTATCGACTGATGCAAATACAAATGTTTCTGATGGTCAGTGGCTTACTTGTTTTGGCTTTCTGCATCCACAAACAAAATTTGCATATACATTGTACGTGCTTCCTCTCGTCGTATATGTAATTATTGTTTCAGGTATCAAGCCTACTGAAGCGACGTCGAAACAACGCTATCAGTTTGTTTACACGACTATGAACTGTATTACACTGTTGATTTGGTTCAGTTTCAGCTTGCAATGGGACATTAATCAAGGGTCATTGTATGGTATCATCTCACTCTTAACTCATGCATGAATAAGCGCTTATGAGTCAGAGCAACCACGTAGATGTACGACACACAACGGACAGTGCGTCCAAAACTGTACTGACGGTTGTAGCCAAGTACCAATTACTACACATTACGTGCAATAATATTGATCGATAATCATTTATGTATATATTCTCTTTCAGCACATTGTCTAGATGGTATCAATACAACAACATTTGTATTTTTCCTCTTATTGTACGAGTATTAGTTAGTCAACCGTGTCGAAAGCTTCTTTTGAAAACACTCGGAGTCAATCCCATAAGTGTTAATTGCAATAAATACCAATGAAACTATCCGTTAATGTATGGTTCTGGTATTGATAACGCTATCGGTGTGTTAACATAACTCAAGGACTTGTAATTACTATAAGCAAACATTCTGAAAGAGCATGACATACATATAGCCCGTGACCCAAACAACATCATGTTATATGCACAGGTTTTGTATTAGGGGTTCTAAATATTTAATATTTAGGAAAGCGATCTGAACAAATTTCTTTCGTTTGTTTAATGTTCGATTTTTTTCTGAATTATGTATCAACATAAAGCAAACTGTTAAATTTTCTTCTAAAACAAGTTCGAACGATGAAATTGTCAACGTACTGGGTTAGGTATGAAATTAGTAATTCGAATATATTGTCTATTTGGCTACATGTATATGTAGCTGTGGTCATTCGGATATACTGTCAGAACAGTTAAATAAGATGCTAGTTTCCGTATAATAAATGTTCAGTTGACAACGTCTTCGCTGGGATTTCTGCAGGAATATACAAGTTAACTATGGGTATTCTGATTGTACCGAATTTATAACCACTTTAGCCGAGCATTTGGGTGCATTTTTCTGAAGACATTATTATTATTATCATATTCTTAACGGCCCATCAACTCATAAGAGGTCATTAGGGCTAATTAAAGTAGACAAAACATGTTAAAGGAAAAATAAAAAAATAAAACGAACGAAAAGGATCAAGAAAAACATGAATTAGAATAAATTGTAAAAGTGGCTATGATTCAGTAATATCGTTCTGAACAACCCGACATGTTTTAAATACTTTAGAATTGCCGAGATACAAACCTTTCCAATTTTTGAGATTTGAGATCTGTTATGTTATCATAAGACATTCTCTTGTTGGCTGAAGGTCAATGCAATCTAATAACAAGTGTTTCACTGTAAATGTCGTAAACGTATTCCTATAACCCGAACTTTTGATTTCACATCGTCATGTGTAAATTACCTTTTGTCCTTGTATATCTAGCCGTGTGAGATCTTACTGCATCTTATTTATCATTTAAAACTTATCTTATTTATCATGTAACAAGTATCTTATTTATCATATAAAACGTATCTTATGTATCATGTAAAACGGACAACAGGCTTCTATATTCCAGCTTCATTTTTGTCAATTACATAGGATACGAGAATAACATACTCAAAACCATGTTATTACACTCGAAACAGCTTTTATGTGATGACCGGTAACATTTTCTTATCTTAGCAGCAACATCTTATGTAATTAACGTTTCGAATGTACTAGTTGTCGCATTCGTTTTACAGTACAAACAGAAAATGAAAATGAATTTAAAGCCAGAGAATATAGATGTCAAAAGGTTCGTTTTTGCAAAAAACAATCTATGATATATAAAACAAGTCCTACTTCAGATGAAATTACAATTGCTATCTGTGAAACATCACATACTTTTGTATGATGATAAATGATAAACACTTTCATCACCAATCCCCAATTGTCCTTGTGTAAGGGCAATGCCAAAGACGTATTTGATTTAAAGAATTGATTATTTTTTCTAATGATATCTTTATAATTCTTAATAATGACGATCCTATTTTATCAAACACAAAATACACAACTGATAGGTACATAAAACATCTGGATGAAAAAGTTGCATTGCAATAGCACCATTACATGCATAAATCATAGATAAATCATTGTTCGCTTTGATTGTCTAATCAATTCCAAAGTTCTGAACTTCGTTCGGAATTTTAATCTTTATGCTGCAGCTGATTTCTACGATAAGAGGATGCTGAACTTTCAGACATACTAATTATTGTTTACTCTGCTACTGTATTTCCTTTATTTGAGATCATTCGGTGTAAGATTGCTCTTTTACAACACAGCCAAAAAGGCAATACAGACATGCAATAAACAACGCAAAAGCAACGTGAACAAATATGTACAAAACAAAAATTAAATACAGGATGACATGAGGGATAACTATTGAGTAATGGTGACCTTAAAGAATACTGCTAATGCAAAATAAATATTGTATCGGTAATGATTTTGGTTGGTAAATGAGTATCGTATACGGTGTTATCCTGGTGATGTTGAGTGTTGTATACGTATTTACTTTAGTGATGTTGTTGGGTGGGTAATAAGTATTGTAGACGTGGTAACTCTGGTGATGTTGTTGATGCATACGTAGTTACCTTGGTGATGTTGATGATGTATACGTAGTTACCTTGGTGATGTTGTTGGACGGGTAATAAGTGTTGTAGATGTGGTTACTCTGAGGATGTTGATGATGCATACGTAGTTACCTTGGTGATGTTGTTGGGTGGGTAATAAGTGTTATAGACGTGGTTACTCTGGTGATGTTGATGATGCATTCGTAGTAACCTTGGGGATGTTGTTGATGCATACGTAGCTACCTTGGTGATGTTGTTGGGTGGGTAATAAGTGTTGTAGACGTGGTTACTCTGGTGATGTTGATGATGTATACGTAGTTACTTTGGTGATGTTGTTGGGTGGGTAATAAGTGGTGTAGACGTGGTTACTCTGGTGATGTTGATGATGCATTCGTAGTAACCTTGGTGATGTTGTTGGATGGGTAATAAGTGGTGTAGACGTGGTTACTCTGGTGATGTTGATGATGTATACGTAGTTACTTTGGTGATGTTGTTGATGTATACGTAGTAATATTGGGAATCAATTAGCGTGGGAAATGGGTATTGTGTATGGAGTGCAACTTGGTAATGTTGTTGGATTTGTGGTTAATATTTTGTACTAAGAAACTTTGTGATGATGTTGGCTAGAAAATGAGTATTGTATACGATAAAACGTTAATATAATAGTGAGCGAGAAATTAAGAGTGTGAACAGACAAATCTTGCTGATTAAGATACATGCACTTGGGTTTTGAGTTTCGGGGCAACCATCGTGATGCTGCTGCTGATGATATGATGATTGATTATGAATTTGCTGAAAATGGTGATGATGATTGCGAAATGGATATTGTGTATAGAAGAACAACCTCGGTGATACTTGGGTGAAGAATAAATATTTCCTATTGAGTAATGAGTATTGTGAATTGTGTAACTTTGCTGGATGTCACTTCTGATGTATAGGAGGCGGTTCACTAAACATTTATTATAATTGTGATTAATAGACTATATAATGCCGATTTCCATAAATAAAACTCGTGTTAGGATTATTTCCGCTACCTGTCCCAGCAAAATAAATATGAAGGCCATACAAGTAACAATACCTCAAACACGTAACCTAATCGAAAGTAGTTATGAAACATAAATCAATACTTGGAATAAAGCAAATGATTCGCTAACAAAGAAATATCACCTCCGGTGTACCAGTTTGATTAACTGAATTATTGATTGCAGATTGACGTTTATGCAACAACTAAAGTCATAGGATGATAGGTTCCCCTATTGGTAGGGCCACATAAAAACAAAGTGAAAAGAGCGATTATTTCTACAAACGGTAGGACCACACATCAGCATACTTCTAAGGGCGATGATTTAAACAAAACGTGGGACAAAATATCAGGTTTGGTTTTAGGAAAATGGTTTAACCAAACAGTAGAGCCACACAACAGCTTACGTATAAGGGCAATGGTTTAAACAAACAGTAGGACCACACAACAGCTTACGTATAAGGACAATAGTTTTACCAAACAGTAGGGTGACACAACAGCTTAGGTATAAGGACAATGGTTTAGCCAAACAGTAGGGCCACACAGCAGCTTACGTATAAGGACAATTGTTTTACCAAACAATTGGGCCACACAACAGCTAACATATAAGGACAATTGTTCAAACAAACAGTAAAGTCGCACAACAACTTACGTATAAGGACAATGATTAAACCAAACAGTAGGGCCACACAACAACTTGCGTATAAGGACAATGGTTTAAACAAACAGTAGGACCACACCACACCTTACATATAAGGACAATGGTTTAAACAAACAGTAAAGTCGCACAACAACTTACGTATAAGGACAATGGTTTAACCAAACAGTTGGGCCACACAACAGCTTACGTATAAGGACAATGGTTTAAACAAACAGAAAAACCGCACAACAACTTACGTATAAGGACAATCGTTTTACCTAAAAGTGGGGCCACACAACAGCTAACGTAAAAGGACAATGGTTTAACCAAACAGTAGGGCCACACAGCAGCTTACGTATACGGACAATGGTTTAACCAAACAGTAGGGCCACACAACAGCATCGGTCTTAGGGTGAGGGTTTACACGAAAATAGGACTAATAAAAGTTTAGCTCTAAGGTCGATTAATATAAACAAACAGCTGGGTCAATCAACAGATAAGGTCTAAGGGTAATGGATAAAACAAACATACTGCTGACATAACAGCATAGGTCTACGGAAGATAGTTTTAGCATACAGTAGGGCAAAACAACAGCCTAGAACCTAGGACGATAGTTTGAACAAACAGAAGGGCAACACAACAGGTTAAGTCTGAGGACGACATTTTCCGTAAAAGGTAAAGTCACACAACGGGTTAGGTCCTCGGATGATGTTAAAAAACAGTAGGGCCAAATAATAGCGTAAGTCTATGAACGATAGTTTCCACAGAACGGTTCGGGCGACAGCTAAGATCATACAATGAGGGTTTCTATAAATGTCATGCCCAAACATTCTCTTCCCTAAGAAATCTTTACATTGTGGGATTTAAATGAAAATAAACAAGGCAAAGTATTGCAAGACAATCCATAGTCCCCCATCGGCAATGATTTATATATTTAACAAACAGTACACTTATGTCAAAAAAGTATAGGTACCAGTTATGTCATAGTGACCTTATTCTTGCACTCCGTCATCCCAAGCTGTTGATGTAAACTAATTTTGGCTACCCCAGGTGAAATAGTATAGAAGATATGCCCCGTGAAACTATTTTTAAAGTAAAGTTCTTTTGGTGTGGTTTGGTTTAGTATTGTTTAACGTCTTATCAACAGCTATGGTCATTTAAGGACGGCCTCCCCTGTGTGCAAGATGCATGCGTGTAGCATATGCGTGTGTGTTTTTGGAGGATACGATATGTTCGTGTTTGTCTCCTTGTGAAAGCTTGGAACTGATGCCGACTTTATAGTGCTACCTCACTAAAACATACTGCCGAGGACACCCAGCAGGACACCCCACCCGGTCACATTACTCTGACAACGGGCGAAACATTCGTCCCACTCCTCAATTGCTGAGCATTAAGCAGGAGTAGAAACTACCATTTTTACAGACTCTGGTATGTCGCGGCCAGGGGACAGAACCCAAAACCTTCATCACAGGGACGAACGCTCAACTGAAGGCCAAAAGGGAGGCATTGTCAAGGGAGACATTAGGAAGAAGAAATTTGTTTAGAAAGAAGAGAAAAGATAAGATCCCAATTTAGTCGCCTCTTACGATCATGCAATGGGGAAAGCAGGTACACTTCTTACGTCCTACTTGCAGGGACGAAGTATAGATCAATGGTCAAGTCATACGTCACAGTGACTTGATTCTTGCACACTGCACTGCGCCATCAAAAGATGTCCTTGTATGCCAAGTCTGGTTACACGAGGTGAACAAGTATAGAGGATATGCCCTGGGCGAAGCAGAACACGTTTAGCCTTTAGGAACCTCAAGTGTTAGCCTCATTGTACTATGTCTATGTAAACATGTCCTTTCTTTATATTTTGAAATAGTTTTATTGATTATGAGTACGAATTACGGTTTTCTTGAGACATTGGTATTCTGTTCTTTGTTTCGCTTTCACACTCCCTCACCTATCACGTCACAACACATTTGATCATGAGGATCAATTAATTGCTTATCAACATACAGAAACCAAATGTAGACACAGAAATGAACAACATGAAATTAAGAAATATGTATTCGAAACCACGTGATGTTAATAAAACAGCATTGCTTCAGTAAACTTGGCACCGTCAAATCCAGAGAACCGTGACAGTCATCAACAACATTTGACACAGTGAGCATGAGTTTTTCATGTAAGACATTGTTAGTTTGAATGTATGTCAACTTGTCCAAAGAATGAGTATCATAACGAGCAATACGTTCATATTTCCAAAATGCAAATTTTGAGAAATGTATGAGAGTTTAGGTAGAAAATGTATTTTATTAATTGTCTTTCAATCATAATTAATCCTATACAAATAGTTTAAATAGTTTTGAGTTTCAATATTTATAGAAATATGCAAACGGATATTTTTGCGAGAAAATATTGTAAAACTAACAACACTTTGAACAACTGCGGTTATTTTTATAACTTACTTGAAAGCGTTCTGGTTACAGATGGTGATGGACGGAAATTGAAGGGAGGTGTTGTAGTTGACTCGAACATTGACCGTCACAGGCCAGCCGTAGTAATACCCCACCCTGTCAACTATCTGGTATACCAACACAGAGGTGCAGGCGCATATCATCATCAACCACAGCAGTCTGAAAATAAACAACACCATTTACTCGCTACACAACCTTTATTGTGTTCATAGGTTTAATTAGTTTGAGTTGTATGTCTTATTAACAGCTATGGTCTGATCTTCTAAAGATATGCTAGGTTTTGGTGGTGGATGAATACCTGGAGGAAGACCACCGACCTGCGGCCAGTACCTAGCGACTGTCTCACATTGTCGAACCCGCGACCCAGTGGTGGAGGGCTTGTGGTAGCAGTATGTCAGATGCCTTAACCACGCGGCCCCAAACGTCCTATTTAAAGCTATGGTCATCTATGGACGTGCCAGGATTTGATGATGTATATATATATATTTGTTTCTGTAGTTAGAGAATGATTTTCGCAATAACTCGCAAGGAGACTGTTTTTTTGATATTTTCCTTTAAAAACTTGCATACGTACTTACATTTGTACTTTTAATATGAAATAAAAGTCCTCTCTATCGCTAAATCAAATATATACGAATAACACCTTCCTGCATAGTTCTTACAAAAACTACACTGGACAACAAATTAAAGCGATACAAAGAATTTTCCTTTCCTACATAATCTAGCAGAAACAACATCCATTCAGCATTGCTTCGTGTTAAAAAAAAGAACTATTGTGTTCGCTTGATCAATACCTATTACATCTCCATGAATGGTCAGTGGCTTTCTAAACCATAGTTTGATGTCATAATAACGTCAACAATCTGCAATAACATTCATAGATAAAATGAATGTTATCTGAATGTGTTAGGCTTATACTATCACGTTTGGTTTACATTGTAAAGCAACCCATTTACTTTTTATCTAATCTGTGTTTTGGTAAACATTTATAGGGAGAAATGTATTTTTGTTTTGATTTCATAAACATAAAAATATTGTACTAAATGTGGTAAACCAACATAACTGAGTACGGTTTGATAAATGAAGATTATGCCCTGGGTAAAGACAATGACTAATGTTTTCAATAACGCTATACAAAATTGCTGCTATACCCATTTTTGGCATATAATATTGCTACTACATGTAATAGCCTTTTTAATGTTTTCGACACAAAATTTACGCCATGCGATAACAGCTGCTACACAGATATTACGAAATATATCATTACAATTAAAAAGACATTTGAAAACGATTCACAGCCAACAAATGGCACCCTATCAATCAATTTGCGTTTACAAGTTACCCTTTCTAAAGTGATGTTTAATAGTTTTCCGTCCTGCTTTCATGTGTTGATGCTGTTTTCGTAATGAGGAAAGGTTAATGTTTCGCACATATGTAGAAATAGCGAATTCCCTCGTTACAAATAAATAATTAACACCATGCCAACACTTCGGAACGAATTGTGTCAATTTTATCAAGGCGTCATCGTATACAATATTCTTTGATGAATCAGTAGGGTCGAATGGTATTTATCTGTGAAAAAGACCCCAATAAAGAAAGTTCTGTGGGAGATCGTCATATATAATGATTTATGCTTATATTTGTTGTTTACAAAAAACTTTTTTTTTTACCACGATCTTACTGAAACGTTATCATTGATTTGGAAGATATCATCGACTTTTAAGTGTGTAAAGTAATGCATGTCATGTACACTGTAGAACGATACAACGGCGTGGCAATATAAATTGTATACACTTTAAAACTACAAAACTACTTAAGTCTTTAAACTGTGTATAATGTACGTTAATAACTCTGACATATATTGTGGTAAAGAATATGACAATAAATCAATAAGACTTTAAATGCTCTGGGTATTTTTGATAATGTTTATATATTGCATGAAGTCAATCAATTCTCTGATTTGATGTTGCTTTTCAATTTGGAAAACAATATATCATTTTCTAAAATGACAACTTATTTATTCATTTAAGGTTGTTAATTTAACTCTATCTCTTAATATAATCCATTTAATATTTGAGGAATATGTAATATCAACAGTGCAAATTCTCTTTCTATTTTATGTAACTTTGACAGATAGAGTGCTTGAAGTTTGTTATAAGACACTTGTGACGATAAAAGCCAGCTAATACTCTCATTCTGCGTTCAATTACTGGAGTAAAGAATTGATGAATTAGTTGAACAATCCCATAAGAAATATGTTACTGTTTAACAAAAATTATAACTGCTATGAGCTATCTTTCGAGAATCAAAGAAATTCTGAACATACCGTTGATATAATCAAGGAATGAATATATTCCTTACCTATAGTAAGTGTGTATAACTCCATTTAGTTAAATATCTAACAATGCTAACGCTTTAATGTTAAAAGTACGTACGTTAACGAATACATTAACTACACATTTAAGCAATGGAAAAGCTGAGAACATTGGGTTTAAAATAGTCTTAGCCTATACCACACAAACAGATACTGATGGTCAGCTTATAGTTGTCAGGATGCAAATTGAAAGCGTATCAAACACAATCAGAATGTTCTATATAATCGTACGGTTCGTAGGATATATGTTCGTTCAACACAACTAGAAAATTATAACAAATAATGAACCATATATTTAAAACAGCACATTTAACAATAGGCAACCCTTATTTTTTCGATCCCCATTCTTCAAAACGAATATAGCAGGAAGTATAACACGTCTAATATATGATCCCGCCTAAACAAAAAAGGACACAATATATCAGTAGTGGAACTTATAATAATGAACAAAGTTATGTTAAACCTTTAAAACACGTTAATAAGACGTAACAACTTACTTTCTGCCGATAAACGATCCTTGGTGAGCCACATAACGAAGGCCATGGAACGTAGATCCCTCTGCAAAATCCTTAAGAACAGTTCGAAACCCTGGCGATTTTTGTACGTTTTGTTTCTCCATGGTCTTATACTTGTTTGCTACTTTCGATCGTTTCCTGTTCTTGTTACCGCTGACGAATTGGTCCCAGTTTGCGTCACTCCCGTTCTTGGTATGAGTGTCGCGCAGTTCCACGTAGACGTCCTGAAGAGGATTCCCGTCTTCAAATCGATTTGGTCTGGACATCATTATATGTTACTTTCAGCTGCCACGTGTAACGCCTATCCAGAGTTTTCCTACAAGTTATGAAATGCTTCATATTTACTCAAAGTATCACATCAACAGAACTGTGATCACAATGGACATATAAGCAAGTGACTGTGTCAGTATCTGTCGAGGGCATACCGTCACGTGTCTATTAGTTAACTCGTCATGTTGCTGTCAGTTGAATCAAAGATAATAACACTTGTCAGTTATTTTAATGGTATGTTAATATTTATGCCGTGGGTCGATTTGAATCCCCCGTACTGTAGTGTTTACCTGTGTATTGATGCTATTGGTATCGTACGCTGCTGCTGCTGCTTGGGTCTATGGACTAACGATGATTCCATCGGGCTAGTGTATCATATAAAGTAATACGTAGCTAAGCTGTATAGAGATGTACAGTAATGTATGAGTGGTCAGAAAGAGATTGCTGACTGCTTAATGAATTTACTGTCTGTTGTATGTCATCTACTTATGCGCTTTATCACTTGGCGAGTAGACGTAATTGTTTGTGTTTCCGCCTCTGGTATTTATGTTGTTCTAAATGCCAAGATTAGTGTTTGCTGTCTTGTTGATACCTTGTATAATTAATAAAGGCATTATGTCACGTCAGTGGTCAAGTGATGTCAATTTCTGTTTAAAAGTTAAAAGTTCAATTGTTAAGACAATCTGGACGGACTTCAAAACGTGTTGAAACATTAGCCTTTTCGACAAGTTACCAACTAGCCATTTTTAACAAGCTAATGGCGTTTCTGTATTGAAATCAAACGACATGCTCTTCTGTACTTTGCTTGTGTATAATGTAAAAATGATATATACGTATTTCACAAAATTGATTTACCATTGTTAAAGATATCCATCCTTATTATGTAGATAATGGTAGACTATGTTACTGCTATTGACATGTTCTGTCGCCATACATACAATTGATCCACCCTGGTTAAAACAATATGTAACTGTTTTTAAAATGACCAATTATTTCACAAAATAAGAAAGAGGATAAATATCGTGAAAAACCGACGTATTTTGTAAATAGATCTTGACCAGTTATCAGGATAAAACAAGCAAACACTATATCATTAGGCACAAATCTTCGGTTCATCCTTATTTTCATTTGCTTAAAAAACAATGTCAGTAACTTTCATGATTGTTACCTCTAGTCCTCTGATTCCATTGGTTAGGCTTTTGTGAAACTGACCGGATGTTACAGTAAGTGTTGATGACGTTATATTTAAGTTAGATAGCATTTAATGATACATGAGTACATTTTATTTTACTAATTTAGTAATTATATTTCACTAAATAATTAGTATTATATGACCTTCACTACCACAGTGACACATTCAATATATACCGGGGGCAGTTTCGCTGCAGTTTGATTTTCGACTTTTTCGCCCTCCGCCGAGAGGACAAATTTATTAATATTATGGTAAACATCTGAAAACATCAAAATACACATAGTCATTAAATGTGAAGGGCGAATTTAAAATAGGTTGTACGTGAATTTTACTGTCGAGGGCTAAAACTTGAGTGGACGAACATTTCCCGGTATACAGTAACTGAATGTAAATCTACATCATATTATAATATATACTTAGGTTGTTTATCCGTAAGCGATGACGCAGACACGCAAACACGTACTTTAAAGTATATTGCATGTCTCATTGAAACTCGAAAATCTGCGTCAGCATTAATCCATTTCTTGAAGCATTATGGTTTAGTTATTTAGGTGTACATGATGTGTATCCATACCTTCCAACCGCCATATCTAAACAGGATTGATGCTGAAAACTAATTTCCTTTACATATACTAACTGACCTTGTTTTAGAAAATCTGGTCGCTAAACCGTATATTCAGTGAACCTAAGTGAACATGACCTATGATTTAAATAAACAAGCAAGTACCAATTCTGTGGATGGCTACGCTGGCTGTTGTGTGAACGGTAATTATTCAGGGATAAATAGCACAAACAGACTTTACAGCTACACCAATGTGGTGTTCGGGAATGAAATCTTCGAACCAAATAGAACTCTAATTTAAGGGTGCGTGGGCGACAGCTGTCAACACAGACTTGACTCCCCGTAACGGAAATAGTCAGCTTAAAACATTAATTAACAAAACTGTTTAAATATTAACAGGGCGTAATTGGTAAATATGTTATAACGCGCACTAGGTAGTTAATAAATATACCTGTGTATTTATCATTGATTTGTGTTGCAATGTAATACCAGGTACATCTCTCCAAAGGGGGTTCTCATATCGAGTAAGGCAAAAGCTTGTTCATAAATGTTAAGGTTACAAATCAAAAATTTGATATCAGAATGATATCTGTATGGTGATGTAATTATTTTAGTTACCAATTACCGATTGTTATTAAAACGATGTATGGTCATGATATAATCAGCGTGCTCGTTATACTAATAAGACAATATTATCATATATCATTTTTGTCTCCACAGACACCATCGGGCCATCTGTTAAAAGCACACCGTGTGGGACGTACGTGATGAATAACCAATTTTGTTGTTGTTGTTTCCAAATTCATCACGCCTTCATATCGACCTCGCTATTGGTTATTTGCGATTATGATTTATATGTGCATTGCTTGAGCTCAACACTGAGCTTTTTTTATCAAAACACTCCTACACACATAGTTTATTATTTGACATTACTCTGACACGATATTAACAGTCTCGGCTTCAGACAGTATAAACAAGCATAACATAGCATGGGTGACGTTTATGTAGGGGTCCCGTTGGGAGAGGATGGTTTCACAGTTTTTTTTCTAACCCCCAGTTACATATATGTATTTTTTTCGAATATTTTTGAACACTGTGGATAATTGACAAACAAGGACAACAAACATAACAAGAGGCCCATTGGCTTTAACGATCACCTGTGTCCTACAGTATTTTGTTGTTGTTGTTGAAATAATAATGTCAAAGGAGAAGAGTACATTATTTGACATACAAAAATGCGAGGTCCATCAGTCAATTATCACTACCAAGTTTGAGTAAAACTAGAGAAGTGTGTAACACATGAATGCCCTTTGCCACAGAAAATGTATCTCGCTGTTTGAAAATTTTCTTTAGATAGTAACGGTGACCTTGACCTAGCAAAAAGTTTTTCAAAATGGTGGCATTTGCGGCAATATTGTATTTCTAAGCGACCCGAAAAATAACAACACTTTGTCAACACCATGAGTCGTTCATTCCTACAAGTTTTCAGTTAATTCGGCCAACAAGAACTGGACTTTAAATTTAAAATATGTTTTTTTCAAAATGGCGGCATTGGCGGCGGCCATATTAGATTTCTTAGCGACCCGAAAAATAACAACACTTCGTCAGGCAGATGTCAGTAACATTCCCAGGAAATATAAATTTACAGTATTTCAGCTTAAGTTGAAAATGTAAAATGTTAACGAACGACGCACGACGGATAGCAATAGGTCACTTGAGCTAAAGCTCAGGTGACCTAATAACCATACCACATTTCTACACATGAATGACTTCAACCCGGGAAAACCATCATGAGGAATGACGTCAATACATCTTAAAGAAAAAAGATGATATTTCGTGAAGTTCAAGTTCAAATAATTTTGTGTAATTATTTTACCCGATGAATGCATTCCAATGATGATCGATCTTAACTTGTTAAATCCGGGCAAATGTATACCGAGTTTCAGAACTGATAAAACATTTTGTAAGAGTTAAGAGAAAAATATCTATAGTAAAAAAACAAATCTTCGGAGATTTATTTTCCGGAATCCCCTTTTCTTTAGTTAGGGCTGTACATATTAACAAACTAGTTTATAATGAGACGGCACTTAAAAAATATACTGTGGACACAAGTTCGTCATTTCGACAATGTAGTCACATTATTATCTACAACGAGCTAAGCAGTATTTACTTAGACGCCTTGTCTAGGTGGGTACCAACCGAACGAAGACTGACATCAGAACAGACCTATACTTTTGGAGTCATTACAATTTTGATCTCATATGTGTCACTAACTTGGAGAGGCATTACATTATGCATAACATAACACCTTAACTTTGAAAAGGCATCGTCATGCAATCTGGCAATGGAACACTTCTGGTAAACAACCCTTTTTATGACAAGGCTAACATAACATATCACATTATTTTCATGCTTTCTAGCTGTTACAATTCGATGTTCAATATATATTTACAGAATCGAATTTATAACAAAGTGTTATCTATTTTTAATTCATCCTGTTCACTTGTATGTTATCAAAAAAATGATAGTTAAATACAGGTTACCTACCTCGATGCCATTGTTATTCATGAAGTCCTGTAAGTTCCTGCTGTTAGTTCCTTACTCTAAGTAACTACAATATGTATTTTGTAGCTTCATATGAACAGTCTTATGGTTGCCTGGCTACAGTTTGAGACAGAGGGGGGCTGTTTACCAAGATAAGACATCACCTATCCCTGAAGTAGGTTCTGTATATACTCCCCAAACACAGCAGATCTTATCAGAACAGGTATATAGCCGCACTACTTACTATGTCGCCTGCAGACACTTATCACCAATTAAAACATTTTTTTTCGCAAAACAGAACTACTCCGTATCCGAACGAATACATAAAGTATTGCAGCCTGGGATTTTCTGTGAAGGGCGTATGCATATACTATGATATAAATATGACTCTTGCACCATTGGCAAGGCGACACGAGAACTCCGTATGGGCTTTTAAAATCAATTATACATTGCTAAAGATCTGAAACTAACTATTTGTTACATTATATGAGTGTAAAAGCAACTTTTTATTATCGATTTGTGGCAAGGTCTAAGCATTCCTATCTGTAATAGTTGTTTAAATCTAACTTTTAATACACCTTTACACACAATAAATTATATCCTTATACACAATTTATATTCAAACATTACGCAATCCCAATACACATTATGTCAAAACCATGTTTTTAATTTGACAGCGCAAGCAAAATTTAAAGATTCTATTAAAACATTAAGCTCTTATGTTCAAGGTATCAAGGTATATGCTATCACTTTACAACGACAGAACATGTTTTATAACTACATGTATATGTAATTTTATTAATTTTTAAATTTAACAAATTATTTTGATGGCATAAAAAGATCATGCAAATGCCTACTGAAATTAATAGCTTTAAATGTGTAGGTTGTTATAGATTATGCGATGGAAGATTGGAATATTCTGTGATTTTTTTCTAAATTCAGAAGATAATACACTTTAATGTACTTATGCGTGCATTTGTATTTCTCGAGTAAAGTAAATGTAAATGAAAATGGCTAACCAAAGAGCTTCGCAATCTATCATTTCCCGTGTGCTTAGCTGAAGTTATCACTTTACAACCTGGTCAAAATAGAAATATTTTCTTTATACTAATAGACCCATTTAATACCAATACTTAAACGACATGCCTTACATGTACCTCAATCTTTAATTACAACGTGACGAACAGAAACGGCTTACTACACAGCCGCGGGATAAATATGACAATTATAATCTTCAACACACTTCTTACAACAATTTACTTCATGAGATGCATGTTGATATGACGACAGGGCAAGCGTAATGGCCGCAATATCTCATTTGAGTATATTTTAATCTTATCAGCTATATGAAGGTTGATGATTCTGATTTGCTCAGTAGTGTGACTTGTGGATTTGTGGACTTCCGCTATTCTTAATTTGACTTGATATAGATTGACATATCGGATGCCATCGAAGACGAAGATATGCCTCTCCTTCCGGAGCACCTGGTCGGGTAGTCGGGCGGCGCATTTGATAGCGCACTCGACTTTCACCAACCCTATCGAATGTAAACAAGGAATGTGGTCATCTGCCCGACCAGGTGGAATTTCTCCTGGTACTCCGGTTTTTATACACATAAAGACCCCTTGCCCGCTTGCATCCTATAAATAAGAATGATTGATATTAATGGATGTAACTAGTTTCTTAATTGTTTTAAAGTAAGACATCATCTTATCCACGTTGTACCCTTATAAGAGTCTGCATTTAAATCTTGATATGTCCGACTTAGAATAAAGATAGCCACAGCAAAAGTCTATCTGCATCGAAATTTCTTCTGAAAAACAAAGTCCGAAAATACAAGAAGTCAAGTTTTTAACTTCTTTGGGGAAATAGAAAACTCATATACAAATACCAATATAGTTACTTAAGATAAGCAATGAGTGAACATGACAACTGTTAGCCTTGTTTCAGTTTCCACACTTATGAGCATTACGTCAAGAACGTCTTCATGCGAACTTACAATAAATTTGAAACATAGCAGAAACACCTACGCAAAAAACTTTTTTACGTACAAACGTAACAGTTTGGGTGTGTATCGTTCCCCCCAAGAATGCAAGGAGTGTGTTTCAAATCTGTTGAAACCGCTACCACAGATGTGGAAATGAAGCAGTTGCTTAAAACTCTCACACTGATCCAGCACGATGGATCTTTTGATGCTATGATGCATCGATAGCCCATGTAGCAGTGGCTAATATTTGAAGTCGTATACGAAATTCTCAAATACACAGTGGCTGCAGTTCTCTCAAACATAAAATCACGATGTTTACATTTCATAATGCGAAATCACTTAATTAGATAATTAGAAGAGAGAACCGCTTTTTCACACGCGGATTTTATCTATTTTCACCACAACGTCATACAATTATTAATACAAAGTTAATAAACTTTACTTATTAAACAGTGGTTTTTTTCAAACCCCACAACGGCGCAAAGCGCCGCCGGGGTTTGATCTGTAAACACTTTGTCCACTTCCGGTGCTTCCCCATGCGTGAAAGCCTTCTGGGAAATTAAGGCCGCATACTGTCTACAAAAATATGTTGGTAAACCCTACCGTATCGGTATTGATTGCAGTTTACTTGTAAAATATCATGAATTCTCTATTTAATAAAAACATATATTTAATGCAGTGAAGATAAACGAAACATCATATCTTCACAAGTAAAAACTTCACTCTGTAAGTATTGTCCAATCTGAACGGTACATTATATTTCTGCGTAGATTTTCAGTTTCAAGTTTAGATGAAGTGACGGCAGTATAAGTGGTTGAGCTGTTTACCTTTGCAGCATACATTGTTGTTTTTACATAACTACA